>NC_056744.1:21496772-21689272 GCF_019279795.1 Protopterus annectens | reverse complement strand
TTTATCTTTCTCTGAGCCCCAGATCTTGGAACCGGTGTCGGAGCTTCCGCCACCGTCCATTCTTTGGTTGGTGCCATCTTCGGCTCCTTCGACCCGTTCTTCCAGACCGTTATCTGAGACAGATGTGGATAGTGTCATGCAGAAGCTCATGGAAAACACTGCCCTTTCCAAGTTGATTGCAGTTTCCTCCCAATTGGTGTCAAAACTAGAAGGCCTCCTCATGTCTCCAACAGGTCCTCCTTCGAGACCCGTCCAGTTTTTGGAGCCGGGAGAGGATGAGCTGATGATAGTGGAGCCCTCGGTGCCGAAACCGTCCATTGCACGATCGACACCATTGACTTCGACTCCTTCGGAACCTGTAGGTGAGTCGTGGAGCCGACGGTCTCTCCTCGGTTCCGGGACCGAGAGTCGTACTGACCTTTCGGTGCAGACTCTCCCTCTCGGGGTCTCGGCGCAGATTGGCTCGGCTCCGTCCTCTGTATCGGGGCCCACGGCCCCCGTGTCTGGGACGCTGCCGTGTTTTTCGGAACCGTGGGAGTCCTCGGCCCGGGGTTCAGGGGCTTTTGACCTTATGAGGAAGGTATTGTCTGCACAGACAACCACTTCATCAGAGGAGTCTTCTTCCCCTAATGGGCAGCTTTCTGTTTCTGCCCCCACGACCCATCCAAAGCGTAGAGCCCCATTGCCTCAGCCACCCCCAGAGGGTTCAACCTGTTCCTTGGAGGCCTCACCAGAAGCCCCCTCTGATGAGGTCCCGAGGAAAAGATTGCGCAAGAGGAGGCACACAGTCAGCCTTCCTCAGTCTTGCACATATGCTGCTCGTGATGACTTCTGACATGTATCTGCACATATAACTCAGCACCGCTACTTTTCATCTTTTCCTGTTTTTCTTCTTTACCTCCCCCTTTTCCTCTTTGAAGTGTGTGTATGTGTGTATATATATATATATATATATATATATATATATATATATATGGGTCTAGGACACATGCTCGACTAGCATATGTCCAAATCACAAAACATCGAACACATACATTTTTAATTTATTTTATTTTATTTTATTTTACATTTGTTGACCGGGCTAGTCTAGCTGGATACATGTCCATTTTCAGCAGAGGCCCTGGGAGAAAAGCTCCACAATAAAGAGAAACACATACATTTACATACAGAAGAAATTCATATTAACATAATAATGAAATGAAAAAGAAAAACAGCAAAATTTTCATACTGATAAATTAACATTCGCATGTTGTGTAAGTAACCTTGACATAGTTACGTTTGAGAAACAGCTAGCTTAAGATTTTAAGCTCTGAGGGAAGGAAGAGACTGAGGTGGTATGAGAGATATAGGATTAGTCTGGTTTAGGACATGGGCATAACCAATGTGACTTAAAGAATTCTTTAAGATTGTTTTTGAATTGATTAAGCGAGGTAATGAGTCTTAGGTTATTAAGAAGGGAATTCCATAGCTTTCCAATGGAAATGGCATAAAGAGCATCACCACCCGAATTATTAGATTTAGTGGTTATAATTATGTGGTTATGGTTATATGAAAGTGCTTAACATCGAAAAGCGCTTCCGTGTATGTGTAGTTCAAAAACAAAATCTATGTTTCTGCAGGGGGGCTTTGCCCCCCCACACCCCCTACTTTATTATTCTCACTCCGAGATCGCACTACAGTGGAGAAAAGGGAATTTTCCCTTACCCACACTGTAGTCCAATCTACGAAACAGGCACACACACACAGAAGCGCTTGTCGATGTTAAGCTCTCTTATGTATGTGTGTTCGATGTTTTGTGATTCGAACATATATATATATATATATATATATATATATATATGTATATATATGTGTACATTTAGATTTACAGTTACTTCTGTGTTGCTGATTATTGTTATCAATTATAATCACTGTCTTCTATACTGACGCATATTGTACTTTCCTATCATTGGTTTTGCACATCACTGAGTGGGTTTGAAAGTGGTCATGTTTTATCAGTATACTCACATGTCCTTCATATGACCTAATGTGTATGCCTAAGGAATCACAACTGGCCAGCTTTCCATACTGTTTCAGTGATTATTGGGATAATGACCCCAGTGGCTTTTTTTAAGCTTGGCTATGCTTCCCATGAAAACTCTGGTATATTTTTTCTAACCTTCTCTTCCCATCGGCTATGAAGGTTAGGGTGATTCCACTTCAAGTCTCGCTGTGTCTTTGTCAGCAGTTTTTAGCAGAACAGAGCAGTGTTAGGCATCATCTTTGCAGTGGGGAACCCCATCCCCCGTAGTCACCCAGCAGTGGTCGCTGGAAAATGGTATCTGATTTTCATTGATACAAGTTGCAGAATTACATGACACATCAACAGACAGCATGGCAGTGAGATGGAACCCAATGCTGTCATGTAACCGAGTGTTACTGAATGGCATGCAGCAGTGGTGGTTGTGGATGAAAATATGGTGGCCTAAGTGTATATACTTTGAACATCCCTGTCCATGGTTTCATTATAGTGCCCCTAGGGGCTTTGGGGCTGATTAAAAAATCCATGCTGTGACACCATAGGGTTACAGATATGCCCACACTTGCACATTGTACTTTGCAGTTACTTGTGCATGTGCATGGTCAGGCACAAGCCAGATTGTGCTGTCCAGGCCTGGTTCTAAATGTGAATTTCAGAAACATTTACTCTAAATTGTCTCATTAGCATAATTACAGCACTACAAACTTCAAAATTACATGATAAAAACAGCCACAGCTATTGCACTGCTGATCCTGCTATGGTAAGTAAGTAGTAGAGGGTATTACAGAAGTTGTTGTCGAGAAAGGACTAGTCTGTATCTGCTTCACTAAGGATACATGAAGCATTAACAAGTAGCGAGAATATGTGATTTACAGTAATACTCCTTTGTTGCTATTGGGAGAAGTTGCTTCACACCTGCTGCTGATGGGATGGGAAGGCACAGGAATGTGTGTGTTAATAAGAGCTCTACAGTACGTGTAACCACAGTGCTTTACATATTCCATAATGGTGTGATGTGATGGTGAAAGGGGACACAAACCATATGAATATGTCAAGACTGCATGAATGTGAGTTTTTTGGGAGGGTTGTATAGCCACTCGAGACAGCAGTGTGATCATCACAGTGTGGACTGCAATAATTGATACTAGCATTGGGGCTTAAGTGGCCCAGACACTTTAGTGGCTGTGTGAGGAGCAATATTGCCACTGGTATACAGCACTGATGGACAGCACTGTTTCTTAAACAGAAACAATGTATAGAGAACGAAGCTAGAAAGTTAAGCACCAAGTATAGGGAGGTAAGAGAGTGAGAAGAAAAATCGTTTCAGTTAAGCCAACTAAGAAAAATCGTTTCAGTTAAGCCAACTGAGTTTTCATCTGGTAAATATTGGGGAGTGTTAGCTGTTGGCAGGATCTGAAGGCAGAATACAGTAGGTGTTGAGTATAAATATAGCGGTGGAGTACAGAAACAGTAAAAAGAATGTAACTGTTCAGAAAACAGCAAGACTGAAAGCACAAATAAAGAGGAGTGGAGTTGCAGAAGCAGTGAAGAGAATATAAAGTGGTGGAACAGGAAATGATGTAGTCCTACGTGGCCAGTAATAGACCGTTGTAACTAGTGTAATCTGAAGGTGGGTTCCTTAACTAGTAGTCAGCTGGGAGAAGTGTCCTTCATCCCAAGCCAGGAGCTTCTGATCCTGAAAGCATTTAGTGAAGTGGAAGGGTAACAGCTTCTGGGTTTTTTTTTTTTTTTTTTTGTCAGTTGTATAAATAAAAATAATAAAATTTACATGGTTGAAGTCTAACTAGGTTTTGTTTTGGAATGCATTTGATATTAACAGTTGTCTGGCTTACCAGTCTGTATGTTGAAACAGAGTAACTAGGTGTATTTATTTATGTTTTTTGTTAATAGGTAAGTAAGCACTACCTCACTTAAAAGTGGTACTTTTATCTCGTGTTTGATGTTTTTCCTTCTCATGGTGAAAAAGCTTCAACTTTCAGAATTTCTGACTGAGAAAGAGATACAGGCATTTTGTTAAACACAAATGTTCTGATTTATAATTAATAGTGATTTTCTCCTTGTGTTTCCTCCGGGTGCTCCGGTTTCCTCCCACATCCCAAAGACATGCAGTAGGTGGATTGGACACTCTAAATTGACCCTATGTGTGGGTGTGTGCATGTGTGTGCCTTCTGTGGTAGGTTGTGCGCCGGGCTGGCACCTCGACACTGTAAAACTCCACTGCCAATCATGAGCAGACAGATGATCCGCTGTGGCGACCCCTAACCGGGAAAAGCCGAAAGAAGAAGTGATTTTCTCCTTGTATTTTAAACACAGCTCCTGAGTTTTGCATCACTTATTACATATTGCATGGTTGGAGTCCAGCTAGTTTCAGCATACATATGGCCCTTGCCTGTAGTTTTGAATGTATTTGATTTTAACAGTTGTCTAGCCTACCAGTATTAAAAATTCACTCACATTTGTTTTTGGTAGCTTGCTGAAGTGTGTGTGTCGATTTACTGTAAGTTTTAAAATAAAGTGGCTAGCAGTGCATTTATTAATGAGTAAGTGAGCAAAGCTATTCATTGTGAGACTCTTCAGTCATGACTTGTGTCACTGTGGTAAAGCTAGAGATCATACCATTAAGCAGGTGACCAAGGATAATTGTTTATTTAAATGGACCTAGTCAGAGTTGCACTACATGCTTCTGTGTTGAATCAGCTTGAAACAAGAATGAGCTAGCTTTAACAAAATGCACAGGAAACTATAAGCAGAACCTGTTGCAGAATCAAATTTACTCTTGCTTTACACACAAATTTACTTCCAATGTACAAGCAGTGTTACACTGGGTGAAATTGTACAACTTGGTTATTGTGCTCATTAACATAACCTTGATGGTCGGGTCCTGTCAGTCCAGCAAACAAACTTTGATTCATAAGAGGGTCAGTTAAAATTGTCCCGGCATCTTGTATGTTTTGCAGAATACTGAGCTGTGGGGAGACTTTACAATACTGCAAGGGTGGATGAAGAAACATTGCACTCTATCTGGAAAAATGACAGTGCTTCACTTAATATGTTGACAGAAGTAAATGGATAAAGTCTGTATTGGATTTCTGAAGTTTGAAAAGGAGAGAACTAAAGTTAACAAACGTCTGTGGTTGACGAAGGCAAAGTAAAGAAATCTGCTGGAGACCTATTGTATCCTAGTAACTAGGAGAAGATTGTTAATGTTTGTACGTTAGTCATTCTGGTACAGAAAAAGTTTGCACCCAGTCATGCTGATTTTCTTTGTAAGCACTGAGAAATTTCACATTTGGTAGAGACAGCATATTAAAAACAATAACAGGTTAGTACTGTGCACTCAAACAAGGCTAAATATCAAACTTTAATGTGAGAAAAAATATTCTGTGCATTAACAGAAATAGTACATACCAGCTGTATCTCTGTGAAGCATAACACTGGTGCTTGTGTCGCAGGCTTCTGGGGTGGTGTGTTGAAGCATAAAAATATATTCCAGACTGTTTCACAAACCTGCTGTCATGGTATGCATGGAGACAGCCAATCGTTACTAAAGACAGCCTTGCACAAAATGTCCTTTATAGCCTATGAGGCCCCTAGTACAGTGTTAAAGGGGAAAAAATTGGTTCCCTTGCATAGGGTGTTGAAGTGGTGTTAGTTTTAGGACTCTGCTCTTGGCCAGCCCTTCATTATTAGATTCCTGGCTGCTCCTGCTTAAGTAACACAGACTTACAAGGCTGACATGAGGCCTTCAATCTGCAGCTGAGCCTGTTAGCCTAAAGTAAAATGAAGTAAAACTAATTAGTTATGCAGAGCACTGGGACAAATACTGACATGGACTAGTCATTTGCAAAGGTTGCTGGACAATGTGGTCTGTACTGGTGACAAGCTTCATCATGCAAAATGTTTTGCATTTTAAATTGTGCATGTTTGTGGAATCTTAATTATAGAATAATTCAGTACATGCATGCCAACTGTAGTGGTAATTCCAGTTCACATTACTGGGCAATAATTACACCTGTGATTAACAAGCAGAATGCCCTAGCAGCTGTCTAAACAGTGGCTAGCCCTCTGTTAGCTTATGGGATGCCATGTCTGAAGTTTTATTTATTTATGCATGTATGTTTTTCGTGAGGGTGGATGGAGCTATAGACTCAGTGGATATTTCTGAACATGCATAAGGTGTAATATAAATAGAGTATTACATTGACTGATGGTTGTGAATCATGCAGATTTATCCCTAAAACCTAAGGGTACTTAGGGAGTAATGAATGATATAGTAATACAAAATTATGTAAATTGGGATATATTCTTGCTTTCATTTAATGAGAGCCAATATTTAGGAAGTTGCCTTTAACACAATTTAGTATGTTTATTTTATTTGTTTCTATGTTTGTCTTTACTCTTATCCACTCTGTATTTGCATTTCAGTGTGGAAAAGCCCAAAGGCCTTTTTTCTCCAAACTAGTACTTTTCTAAACAATTCTCACTGCTGAGTTTTTAATACAGGACCTTATTCTTTACCCAGCATTCCATTTGCTTGTTATCTGCAGTCATTCAGTTTATTTGTACTAATAACCAGCTAATAATTCAGAGTTCCTGCCACATAGTCCTGGCTTTGCAGTTTCCTGCATTACAAACAGTTCTGAAGTTGGGAGTCATTTCTGTATTAACCGTTGTAGAGTTATTCTTGTCTTGTACAATATGTTGACTTAGTGATATTACCACAAGCTCTTACCTCCTAGATCAGAAATGTCAGATTACCCATGGTTTGTATGACTTAACTGTCCTTCAACAGTCATTGAACTTGAGCACCTTCTGTGATATCATAATAGCGCCTGTAAACAGGTCTGCCAGCAGACCACCACTTTTCTAAGACATGCCCCATGCAGGTTATAGGACATGTTACTGGAAACAGTCTGTATACAGTGGATATAAAAAGTGTTCAACAAAGTATTAGTTTAAGGGTGTGCACACTTATACAACCAGCTTATTGTACGTTTTTTATTTTTTGTTGTTTCCCCTAACATATTTGTTTGTTTTTCAATTGAATTGTACAGATTATAGGTCACATTAAAGGTGGGAAAAGTTTTGAAATGATTTATTGTGGTCTCATTTTTTTATCACAAAAACCTGGCATTTTAACAGGGGTGTGTGCTGTTTTCAGAAACCTTTAAAGAAAAGCACTCTCACTGAATTTTAGAATAATCTGGTCCCTCTTACACTCGTATTACTGACTTTGAAGTGGTTAATTTTTTTTTAATCAATACACTTTTTTGTCTTTTATATTAAAGTGGTCATGATCTACAATAGACTTTTTAAATATGAAACTGTTCAAAGTTGAGGTGACTAGATGTTTCAAACCAAGTGCTTACAGAAAACTTACCTTCACATATTTATATTTGCTTAATTCATGCTGCCATCCTGTACAAATCAAACCCAGCATTATTAAAGGACAGGCAGTGAAGTTATCTTAATTCACTTCTGATGATGCTGTATTTTAACAACTTAATATTTTTAAAAAAGTTATTGGATAGGTGCTGTAAGGAAAGAAACAGGCATTTTAAATAAGATGTAAAGAACAGACATTCAAAATTTTCTCTTATATTCAGGGGATTATATTCTAGAATAACAAATTCAGAATGATCAAGTAAAAATGTTGAGTGGGTATCTGCCCTGGCTATTAGTTGTAGTGTAGATACATGCCATTAAAATATTAGAACAATTGGACCATTTAGAGGGAACATGCTGATATACTTAAAATTGTAGTTGAAAAAAAATATTTTTGTAAATACATGTCCATCTAATTTGAAGATGCTTTTAGACAGTAGTAGTCGAAGACTGACATTCAGACCATAAAGTCACTGCATCTTGGCATGTTCTTCATATTGCTCACTGCTCCAGTAGCTTTAGCTGTGTGGATTATATCGTGACAAGGATATAACAGCCAGCCAGCTTCCAAAGCTTCATGGCACCTTCCATGCACCCAGACTGTCAGACAGCTCAAGCTGAGCTGACTAAAAGTTTGGGAGCGAAGCCCTCCAGAGCTTTACTGCCCCCAAAGAGTATACCTCTCTCAGGCTTTTGAAGATTGACAGGAAGCTTGTGTTTTTCTGTGCAGATAAGTTCCCTTTGGGAAAACAACCTTCCGTTTTCTTATTTTTTTACCAATGTTTTATTACTTTTCTCTTCAGGATCCTATGTGGATCGGCAGAAATCACTTGTCACTTTACTCCATTTCATACAGACTACTCAGAGGTGATCTCTGCCTTGTGTATAAGGCAGTCTCTGACTCTGCTTTATTGGAAATGCTGCATATCCATAACTCCAGTGGCTCGCACGTTACTCACTCTAAAGACCTTAAAGGACCACTACGGGCAAATGATGAAGAAAACATATATTTTTTATCTTGCCGTGATTTACTACACCTCCCAAAGCTGCCTGCAGCAAAATAAGTACTCATTCCTAATTTTATTTTGTTTTTACTCTTGTCTGCCCTCATGGGGGCAGACATCGCGATTCCTTTGGAAAGCTAAATCTGTCCCATAATGCACAGACTGAGAACAAATAGCCCTACCATTTGTTGTCAGACTAGACTTCCATTCACTTAGAATGGAACACCTGAAGAAAACTGCCATGTTTGAGAGTCTGATGCTCATGTGTCATTGACTGGTATGCGCTGAGTTTTACAAATGTTGTTCCTACTGATGTACTACACATTCTTTGAAAGAAACTTGCAAAAATGTCAACAAATTACTGAGATAAAAAAAGACTTTTCACAAGGAGCAGTTTTGCAAGTTTCAGTTCCTGGCCAGGTTACTCCTCCCATCTCCCCTCCTTCAGTGGGCTACAGTCTCACATTTCCAGCTTTACTAGGTTCAACTATTTAGTCAGCTTTGCATGACAATAGACATAAAAAAAAATCACAGCTTGGTGTGCCACTAAATCTGTTCCCTTGTATGTCTCTATGCTTCTTCACTTCTGAATAGCATTTCCCAGGAATAAAAAAAAAAAAAAGCAAATGCATCAGTCCAGAGTTTAGGCCAGTCTATCCATTTAAAGTGTACACAGTAAAGTATTCAACTTATTATGCATTTTGGCTGCTGACATGGTTATCTTTACATAGTTATTCTCTTATAGTATAACCTGAACTTATGGTATTTAATGATAAATTTTACAACGGTTCTCAGTTTCTTAACAGTGACCTCCCAAGCCTCTGATGTGAGCTAGTACTTTTTCTTACTATTGCTTTGTCTAGTTTGTCTTAGTTGTATACCTGTAGCATGTCTCTCATCCTCTCAGCAAAAGACTCCTGGAGAAAACTTCCAAAGCAGCAGCTGTAACAGTGAAACTACACTCCAAAACAATGCACTCAAACATAGTACTGACAAACACAGGGGAATGTGTATGTCTGAATCAAGCAGTGATGAAATTGCTAGGGACTTCACTGAGCACAATTTTACTCTTAATCTCTCCATTTCATAATCCATAACATTCGCACCACACTTAAGGCACACCTCTACCTTCCACAAACACAGCTACCCACACAGCATACCAATCAAATTTAAGGCTTTTCCCACCTCTCTGCAAAACACTGCTGTAATGGCTTTGGCAAACAAATGAAAATGATTGATGGGGTTGGTTCAAGACTCCCATCCATATCTCTCAGCAGTACAGATTTTTGCAGAAAGTCCAGATTTTGTGTCTGTTTTTCATAAAATTGCAGTTTTCTGTCAAATCACCGGCAAATCATTGAACACTGAAGTCAGAAAGTTGACAGGCATTTGATTTTCAGACTTCATATCCTTAAGAAAATTCACTCTAATGCAAAACCTGTTTATCAACGTTCTAAGTTTGTAAGTGCAATATTTATAAATTGTCCCATTTTTGGGCATTTGTCCCCTGTTATTTATGGCCTTGTCCAGATTTCTTGTTCTGTGATGTTGAGAGTTATGCTGCCATCCCTTCCTACTGGATCCAGTCCACTGCACTTGCACAAGTGTCCCCCTCAGCAGGACAGCAAGCAGGTATCAGTGCAGATTTGCTTTATAGTTCTTTTGCACCACACACACACACACACACACAGTAAATCTTGTTGTCCATGTTATTTCTTCTTTTCCTTGGTTTTGTTTCTCTTACTTGTAATGTTGCTTTTACTCATTTTTTCTCCTGCCTCTCATATCTACCCTAATTATTACTTCTAACAAATACTTTTTCTTCTCTTCCCCTCCTCCTCTTTATCCACTATTTGAACTTTTCCACTCTGACATTTGCTTTATGGATAAATAATGAACGGTCATCCTTATGTCAGCACATTTCACTGCTACATAATATTGTATTTAGTCTAATAGGTTCATAGGTAGGTATTAGACTATCGGCCTAAGGGCCTAAGTAAGCCTAGCCAGCAAGTTTCCCTGGCTTATGCCACCCAAGAAAGTTATTTTCCTGTGCCACTGTCGAGCAGAGCCATAGAAGTGATTCCCGGGGTATATTCTCCCGTCTCCCATCCACGCAAAGATTTTTCTTGAAAAGTGCTAATGAGGAACTTTGCTTGACATAGATGGGTAGCTTGTTCCAGAGTATGGGAAGTCTCTGGGACAGGAATCTATCTCTCCAGCATGTCCTGTTTATTGTGGTGACGAGGTTTAGGTCCCTAGAGCATGTAGCTCAGAGGGATTGGGATTTCTTTAGGTGTAGCATGTCCAACAGCTCTGGGTTTGACATAGCTTTATATGTTAGGCAGAAATCACCTCTGAGTAGGCGATATGCTATGGAGTAAGCTGGAGTTTTTTTAGATGGTAAGTGTAAGGCATCTGTTTGAGGCCAGTAATCCTCTTTGTGAGGTACTAATGCGGCCTTTCCAGCTGCTGCAAATGTCTTGTGAGGTACATTCCAAAAGGGACGTTGTACTCTATAATGGGTCTAATGAGTGTCAAGTAAAGGGGAACAATGACCTCTTTTTTTCCTGGATGAGAACCCTTTGTGATGAGGTGTGCCACGTAGAAGGACTTCCCGACTACTGTGTGGCGATGTGATTATCAAAGGAGAGACTACTGTCCACCTGGGTCCCAAGGTCTCATCACGCATTCGGTGTTAGGTAGAATACCACCTATGTGGTAGCGCACGGGTACAGAGTTTCTTTTTACAAAAGGGCCTCACTGGGACAGATGCCTGGTAAGCCATGGCCTCAAGCTCAATGCCAAAAAGTGCATTGTCATCCCCTTTGGTAAAAACTCTGTATTCATGAACTACAACATAGGCGGTAGTATACTTAACACCAAAAGTGTGATAAGAGACCTTGGGACACAGGTGGGGCAGTATTCTCTCCTTTGATAATCACATTGCCACAGTAGTCAGGAAATCCTTCTACGTGGCACACCTCATCACAAAAGGTTTCTCATCCAGAAAAAAAGAGGTCATTGTTCCCTCTACTCATCACTCATTAGACCCATTATAGAGTACAACACTCCTTTTGGTATGTACCTCACAAGACATCTACAACAACTGGAAAGGCCACAGAAATACCTCACAAAGAGCATTACTGGCCTCAAACAGATGCCCTACGCAGACAATCTAAAAAAACTCCAGCTTTACTCCGTCGCATATCGCCTACCCAGAGGTGATCTCTGCCTAACATACAAAGCTATGTCAAACGCAGAGCATTTGGACATGCTCCACTTAAAGAAATCCCAATCTCTCCGAGCTGCACGCTCTAGGGACCTAAACCTTGTCACCACAATAAACAGAACATGCCGGAGGGATAGATTCCTGTCCCAGAGACTTCCCATACTCTGGAATAAACTACCTATCTATATCAAACAAAGCTCTTCATTAGCACTCTTCAAGAAAAATTTTGATGATTGGATTGGAAATAGGAAATTCACCCCGGGGATCACCTCTGTGGCTCTGCTCGACAGTGGCACAGAAAAATAATTTTCTTGGGTGGTAAAAGCCAGGGTACCTTTTTGGCTGGGCTTGTATAGGCCCCAGGGCCGATAGCCTAGTACCTACCTATGAACCTATACGTTCCATGGCCTTGCAGACCAAGCTCATCAGGCTAATAGGACGATAGTTCCTGGGATCAGTGGTGGCTCCCCCTTTGTGGAGTGGGGTAACTGTTGCTATGTGCCATTCAGTGGGCACAAAGCCTCATGTGAGGCTATGACTGGACATGGTGCTTAGGTGGGGAGCCAGTTCGTTCTGAAGTTCGTGTAAAATGCAGCCTTGGATGTTGTCCAGTCCCATGGATGCTGTGTTTTTGGCTTTAGAGAGTGCAGTTTTTACCTGTGTAGTTGTGATTACAGTGATTCTGCATTCTTCCTGTATAGATATGGGCCCTTTAGGGTGTGAGAGGGTGGTAAAGTTAGCACTGAACCTATCTGCCAGAATATTGGCAATATCAGTTGGTTCTGTAATTTTCATGCAGTTGTGCTGTAACTCAGAGCAGATCTGGGTGCCATTGAGATTCTTGACATAGGTATAGAATGCTTTGTGGTTGTCCTTAGAATAAGTGGTGATTTTATTTTCGTAGCTAGCTTTGGATGCTCTTATAAGGGATCTCAGCATCTTACTGAGGCTGACCAGGGAGCTCCACCACTCATGGGATTTTACTCTCTTTTGCAACAGTTACTTCCTTCTGTTGTACAGTTTGTTTATGGCAGGGGACCACCAGATTGGCTTCCTTTTTTTGGAGGATAGCTTCTTGGTTCTGTTTGGGAAAGCACGATCCATGCACTCATGTAAGTGCTTATAGAGTACATTTGTGTAGGATTCAGCAGTCGTATCTGTATTGGCCATCTGCATGGGTGTCATGAAGTTCACCACTTCTGTCTTAAGAAGCATGAAGTTGGCTATGGAATAATTATTTACTGTGGTTTCCTTAATGTGGGGTGGGGGCGGGATGTGGATATCTAGGGTGATTAGCTTATGGTCTGATCTGACCAACAAGGAGTTGACTTCGGGTGTGGAACACCGGTCATTCATGTTGGTAATGACTAGGTCTAGGATATTGTTGCCCTTGGTGGGGGTGTGGATAAGTTGATCCAGGGCACTGGAATTTATGAATTCCAGAAAGCGTTGAGCGAAGGAGTTGGTACATGAGTAGTTTTCCCAGTTAATGGTGGGGTAGTTGAAATCGCCCATTATTAAGGTGTTTAAACCCTAATATTTTTCAGTATATCAAGAAAAGAGGAGTGGGAATCCTGGAGCATGATGGGGGATCTGTAGCAAGCTACAATTTGCATTGCAGTTTTGCCCAGAGTTAGTTGCACTTGGATAACCTCGGATGCATTATGCTGAGCAACTAGCCTGGGGGTGTGGATATCCTTAATGAATATGGGCACACCTCCACCTTTGATGTTCTGGTCCAGGTTACGTGGCCGAAAAGTGTGGTATGAGTTACAGCCTGGTAGTGCAGGGGTGCTCTTTGGAGCCTTGAACCAAGTCTCAGTCACTGCACAGGTATCGATGTTCTCCATTTTAAGGAGTGCCTTGAGTGAGTGCATTTTGAGATTTAGATTGAGTAGCATTACCCTCAGTTTTTGCTTGCCTGTTCCTGTTACATTTGAAACTTGTCTAAAAAAGGCACTAAAGGGGTGGCAAGAGCCTTAGCCAGTATCCGGAATCCCATGGGTGACAGGTGCAGGCCATCTCTGGCAAAGCATCATGGTCTGTCAGCCATGTCGTCCCAGGCAGATACTGGATCCCCTTAGAATGACACCAGAAGCTTAGGCAATTGTTGAAGTCAATCATTTTGTCCTTGTACTGCGGTATAATTCTGGGCGATGGCAGAATGCGACTCAGGGCTAGGGTCATACCTCCCTGGGCTACAAGATCGGAGAGCTCTTCCATGTCTCTCTTCATGTAGTCCAAGGAGGCATGTCTCAGATCATTCACACCAACATGGACAATGACAGTGTCATATTTGTACTTGGTTGTGGAGTGACCTGAGTGCATGGGTTATGTGGCAGATCCTGGCACCTGACAGGCAGCTGACAGTAACCTTCTCCTTGTTTAGCCTGGTAAGTGGGACATCAGTGTGCCTGACTATAGAGTCACCTATGACTAGTGTGTTGGGTACGTTGTTTTGTCTAATATATTATATATGTTATAATATATATATATATATATATATATATATATATATATATATATATATATATATATTTTTTTATATATATATATATATATTTTATATATATATATATATATATATATATATATATATATATATATATATATATATATATATATATATATATATATATATGCCCATAATATCTGAATAAGTGAGTGGGATTTTCATGACAGCATCAAGGAAACATTTTCCTTCCTTCTGTTTTTTTTTTTCTTAAGTTTTGGATTTTTCTTGGTATATTGATTGATTTTTCTTAATATATTTTATTTTTTATTTATTTTCCATTTGTTTACCAGGTCAGTCCGACTGGACACAAGATGATCATTTTCATCGGAGGCTGGGGGAGAAAAGCTCCAGATACATAGTAAACAATTATAAAAAATAATAAAAATAAATTATACAAACATAGCTATTTTGTACAAAGAGCATAGAAAATATACAAGGAGTAAAATCAGAGTTTTACAATTGATGCAGCATACACAGTGGTTAGAATATTGAAAAACAATTAAACAAGATAATATACAACAAATATACAACTGCTTGAACATAAATTCAAAAAGAAGTTTCCATAGACAAACAGGGGCATAAACTAGAAATCATAACTATATTGATATGATTTATATTGCATTTATCTTGGTTTAATTATGGTATGTGTGTATTGTACGTGTCATGTGCACAAATATTTGTATTAATCTATGTATTTACAGTATATTGACAAAGTACTGGGTCACATCAGAGGCTTGGGAGGTCATTGTTAAGAAACTGAGAACTGTTGTAAAGCTTGGCATTGAATACCATAAGTTCTGGTTATGCTATAAGATAACTATGTAAAGATAACCATGTCAGCAGCCAGAATGCATTATAAACTGAATGTTTTACTGTGCACAATAAGAAATGGATAGATTGGCCCAAACTCTGGACTGATGTGCATACCTCTCAACTGTCCCAAATTCCTCGTTTTTTACCGAGTTTTGGGGTTCAAATAATGGGGTTCCACGATTCCCAAGTGACACCCCTTCATTTCCGACTTTTATTTTTATTTTTTTAACTTTCGCGCTTCCTGTGCTGACGTTATCACGTGAGCAATGACGTCAGCACCACCAGCCTGTCTGAATGCTCCAAGCTTGTATGTAGCACATATTTCCGGCTCTGGTTCAAATGCTTTTACAAGCGGGAGTCACCAGAGCCAGAAAGGAGTTACGAGTGCCTACCGAGTAGTGTGGTTTTATTTAGATTGAAGAAGCTCGCTCGCTTTGGGGGATTTTATTTAGATGAAGCTTGGGGATTTCAGTTTGCTTCGCTCGCTGTGTTATGTAGAAGTGTTCACTCGACTTTTATTTAGAGGTAAGTGGTGTGTGTGTGTGTGTGTGTGTGTGTGTGTGTGTGTGTCAGGTATGAAAAAAAAACGTGTATGCTGTGTGCCCAGCAGCATAGCTTTCTTCCCTGTCTTGTTGGATTTTGGGAAATAACTTCTTGCTTACTTCAGTGTCAAATTATGACTTTTAAAAACATGCAACATGGTTCTTGTAGTTAAATTATAGTAGCACCTGTGTGCATTGAAGGTGTAATTCACTCTCAACCATACTATTTATTACAGTTGTCAAATTTCACACATAACAAACATGAACCACAAACTGTAAACAATATTTGTCATGTGTTAATTGTTAAACCTATTGAGCAGTTGTTTGGCACGTGAAGTGACCTTGAAAGAGCACAGCTATAAGCTGACTAGACCATAATTTGTTGGAGTAAATGTAAATCTGTGTAATTAGCACACGCAGGAAAGTTGTTTGAAAGGAAATATTTCATATAATAATTTAGCTCTGTTTGTATAATCTTCTGCTAAAGTTTGAGTGTTTTATATGTCTTTTTATGAGCTAGTCTGCAATTAAGATGCTTATGCTACATCAAAGAACTGAAGCCCATAATTTATTACTAGAATGGCACTGAAACCATTATTGAAGATTTCCGTTTTCTGATAGATGGGCAAATTGTTTAGTTTTATTGCTGAATATAGTAAGCCTGTAGTGTATTTTTTTCTGTGTGTGTAGGCAAGGCAGTGTAATGTTTTTTATTATGTAGTCTGTGCAGTAAAGGAAGATGCAGATGATGGGTAACTGTGTAATCACGGATTGAGCATTGTTTTGTGTCTTCTGTTCCCTGACCAAAGGGCACCAAGAGTCAGCAGTAATTTTCTGACGTGTACGTTTTGTATGTTTTAGCTTATGGAAAGATGCTGAAAAGAATTGAACTAGATCTAGTAGTAGTACCTGTCCTGCTCATTTTTATATTTTAAATCAGTTTGTGCTTTGTTTTTGTGAGGCACTGTGATCTTTATTTAACAGCTGAATGAGCTTTACGTATTTAATGGCTGCAGGCAGGAGAATGAGCTTTACATATTAAACAAACAGCAGCATTAAATTACTGTGCGTGTGAGCTTTACTTATTTAACAGCTGCTTTTATTTATACTGTGTAAGGGCTGCAGATAAACTTGTGCTTTGTTTTATGTAAGATGCAGAGAAACTTGTGCTTTGTTTTGTGCACAGCTGCAGAGAAACGTGTGCTTTCTTTTGTGTACAGCTGCAGAGAAATGTGTGTGTGAGAATATCCCAGTTTAACCGGAATGTTTGGCTCATACTTTTGGTCTGTTAGTCTTGTTTGTGCTATAAAATGTAAAATTAAAATCCAGATGATAACTGTAGAAGTAAAGCAGTATGCACATTACAGTGTTTATGGTAAATGGGGTGAAATAGCCAAGTAATGGGATATTGGAATGGTTGCAGGAGGACTCTGCGGCCATATTTTGATTGCCTGTTCTTCAGAATGCACTTGAAATTTGGTGTCCCACAATTCCATTGGAGTGGGTGGGGTTACACAATCATGCATGCAAATGTTATGTTAATGAGCATACAGATTTGTACATATTTTTCATGGGCCTTTGTCCAGATTTTTGATGTTTCGAGGTTGAGAGGTATGCTGATGTGTGCGCTTTTTTTTATTCCTGGGGAAATGCTATTCAGAAGTGAAGAGACACATAAGGGAACAGTTTTAGTGGCACACCAGGTTGTGATTTTTTGTGTGTCTATTGTCATGCAAAGCTGACAAAATAGTTGAATCTACCCAAGCCTGAAATGTGAGACTGTAGCCCACTGAAGGGGGGGAGATGGGAGGAGTAACTTGGCCAGGAATTGAAACTTGCAAAACTGCTCCTTGTGAAAAGTCTTTATCTCAGTAATTTGTTGACACTTTTGCAAGTTTCTTTCAGAGAATGTGTAGTACATCAATAGGAACAACATTTGTAAAACTCAGCACATACCAGTCAATGACACATGAGCTGCAGACTCTCAAACTTGACATTTTTTTTCAGGTGGTCCATTCTAATTGAATATGGAAGTCTAGTCTCGCACCAAATGGTAGGGCTATTTGTTCTCACAGTCTGTGCATTGAGATAGATTTACCTTTCCAAAGGAATCACTATGTCTGCCCCCATGAGGGCAGACGAGTAAAAACAAACTAAAATTAGGAATGAATACTTATTTTGCTGCAGGCAGCTTTGGGAGGTGTAGTAAATCATGGCAAGATAAAAAAAATGTTTTCTTCATCATTTGCCCATAGTGGTCCTTTAACCTGTTGTGACATTAATAGAGTCTGCTGAAGGGACAGATTTGTATCTCAGAGGCACACCTATGGAACAGACTCACAATTCATGTAAAGCAAAGCACCTCTTTGGCCCACTTAAAGCAAAGTCTGGACTACTGGATGGGTAACCATAACTTTACCCCGGGGGTTCCACCTGTTTTTCCTAAGGACAGAGGCAATAACTGATCATGGAAACAAGGACAGAACTTAGCTAGGCTTGTAAAGGCCTTAGGGCCATTAGCCTAGTAACTTTTATGATCCTATGATTAAACTAGGAGGGTTGTATTTTAACGGATTGTTTCCAGATGCTAATGCACTTTTAAACAGAGCAGTTGTTTTTGTCTGTTTAAAAGTAGTGTTATCTAAATGATAATTTCTCCACAGACAATTGTTTAAAGTTCTTAGGCTACTATAGTGTTTGAAAGTGCTTTTTACTGTTTTTTTTTTTTTCTGTCAAAAAAGTAACTTTTTTGTGCACTAGTAGTTTTGCTTGCATTGTTGTTTGGTTTTCCCCATGATAGAGGCACCATTTTCAGCTTGACCATGGAACTTCCACAGTCGGAACTTCTTCCTACCACTAAAAAGAAAAAAGTTAAGCAAACAGCCATTTCCACCACAGCAGACTAGCAGTTTGCATCAGCTGCAGGTGGGTGACTCTGCTGTGGCCATTTGTTGTTCCTCAGACCACTCATCTTTTACTACAGATCCCTGTAATGTAGCACCTACAGTCACTGTGGACCGGGGGTTAGCCACATCCTCTGAGGCTTTTGGGGTCCCCTCATTGGGCAAGGGAGAACCACTCTTGTCGGTCCTGGGAAAGAAACAGGGAAAGTTTCCCTGTTGCACCCATCCCCTGCCATTAGTTTCCTGTCAAAAAGAAACAGAAAACCAAGCATGCATCTACTACTTATCAAATTTCTTTGGATAGCAGTAGTTTACTGTGACTGGCACAGGGTTTGACTCTGTTGCTCCTTCTTGTAGAGTAGTTTCCGGTAAAAGAAATAGGAATGCTGCCTTTTCTGAAGAGATTCAGGATTCTGAATATGAATAGGAAGATGCATTAATGGATTCAGAGTTTTGTTCTCAAATTTCTGATAGACTCTTGAGGAAAGCTCATTTTCTATGTGAGACTATTGCTAGAATGTGCCAGTGTTTTCAGTGGGAGAAATGCTATGGATTGTTACAGAAGGAGTTTCCAGAACTTACACCCATTCCTCCTGTCCTGTCTGCTTTAGAGAATGTGTGTCATATTGCCTGCAATTTTTGATAGTCAGACAGCTGTCCCTAAAAAGGCTGATATGATGTATAAAGTTCCTCAGCATTTTAAATTTTTATGTACCTTCCCTAACATAGCATTAGTTGACTTCTGTGCTGCTAATCACTTAATTAATTCTAATCATACCCTTTCTAATAAAGATGAGAAAATTATTGATAGGTATGGTAAAAAGAGTGTATACTTCTACAGCTTTCAACTTTAGAATCTTAAACTCTCAGGCTTATATGTTTATTCTGACATGTTCTGAAAGTATAAGGATTTTTATCTACAGTTTCTTCTCGTGAAGTAAAATCTGCTTTAAATAACTTAGTTTCTTCTTTTGCACAGGTCACTACTCAATGTTTGCATTATGTGTATGACTCTGTTACTTCTTCAGGGCAATGGCCACTGGTGCAGCTTTAAGGAAGTCTGATTGGTTGCATTCTCAGAATCTTCCGGATGATAAAAATGTGATTTTAAATTCTTCCTTGAATAGAGATTGTGTTTGGCCCCTGTCCTGCAGAGGTGATCAAAAAGTGTGATGAAAGGGGCAAGCTTATCCAGGGAGTCTAAGATTTTTCAGCCTTTCTTTTCCAAATTGTCCAAGGGATTTTCTTTCTCCTCATCCAATTTTGACAAAAAAAAAACAGAATAAAAATTCTCTGCAGAATTCAGGTAACAGACATTTAAGAAGTGGCAAGGAGGTTCCAAAAAGAAGTCTCAACCGCCCTCCCCAAACAAACCAAGGACACTCCCAGTAAGTCTGACTATTCAAGAGACCTTGTGACCCCCCTCCCACCCTGGCCCTGTTTCTTTTCCAGAAAGTCCAAATCTCCATTTTCCCATTTGGCAACAGATTGTTTCAGACAAATTGGTTTTGAAAATTATTTATCAGGGTTACAGATGGCAGTGGGAGGAAATTCCTCCTTTACAGGGGTCATTCCTCATCCTGCGGATCAAACTGTTTTGTTTGTTCCTTTTCTTCATCATATGCTGTCCCAAAGAGTGATAAAACCAGTTCCTCCTTCCCAGAGGGTGAAGGGGTTTTATTCAAAAATGTTCCTAGTCCCAAAGAAAACATTTGAGTACCAATTCTGGATCTTTCTTTCCTAAACATGTTTTGTGGTATTACCCAAATTGAAAATGATGTCACTTCTTCTGTTGCCTCTTCTTCCTTTCTCAAGTTTCTTGGTAACATTAGTCTTAAAAGATACTTATCACATCCGTATTCATCCAGACTTTAGGTGTTTCTTAAGGGTTTTTTGTTTCTGGATCACATTATCAGTTCTCTGCCTCACCCTTTTGACTATCCACTGCATTAAGAGTGGTCACAAAGTGTCTGTCTCCAGTTATAGCTTATTGCAGGCTACGGGCAGCCACCTCTTTCTGTTTTTAGATGACTTGCTTGTTTTTGCAGAGTTTTGTTCAAAATGTCAGGGATCTCTGTGTTAGGTGAGAGATCTTTTGCACAAGCTGGGATTCCAAGAGAACATTCAAAAGTCCTTCTTGACTCCCTTGTACATGATTGTGATGTTCATCGTGTTTCACTGTTGCAGTCATTACATTTGGGTAATCTGCTAGCAGGTTGCCCTCAGTTGGCCTGATTAACAAAGTCTTGGGTTCTGTGTCGGTTACTGTCCCTTCTTCCATGACGTCAGGGGGATAAAACATGCAGCCGACGCCATTACATTAGTCTTTCTTGCCGCACGGTGCCCGAAGCAGAAGCAGTTCGCAAGTGCCGGTCGGCCGACTCCTGAAATTTTTGTTTTCGAGTTTCAGAACCAAAGTCTTCAACTTAAAGCTAAGTACCCCATTGGGGAAACTTTTTCTTGCTCCTTACCGATGTCAGTAAAAGTTAATAATTGCATTTCTTGTGGGAAGCAATACCTCATAAGGATTTTCATTTGTACTGTATTCGTTGCCTAGGCCCTGACCACGACGTACCTTGCTGTCAGTTTTGTGCTTTATTTAATCAGCGCACTATCCATCGTCGGTACATTTTTGCTTCAAAATATTTCGGTTCTCTGTTTAATTGTCCAGAAATGTCGGTTAGCCATCCGACTACCGGAATACCAAAAAAAAAACGCAAAGAGAAAGAGACAGGCCGTTGAGATCCAAAACTGTTGACGCTTCTCCTAAGCCAGTTGCCAGTTCACTGGTACTCAGTGAGGCGCTTTCACAACCCCTGATACCCACTGCTTCTGATTCGCAGGCCTCTCCTGAGACCCATTCGGAGTCCGGTATGCTGCGAGATGCTTCACATATGGAACCCGCGGATGTCTCTACCTTGGATGGGTCCAGAGCCGCTGAGCAGGCACCGGCTTCTGAGGGTGTATTCAGGCCTACAGACTTGGATATTAAACCAACTCCAACTTCAGTGCCAAGGCCTAAATCTCAATCTATGTCTAAAAAACCGACGCCCAGGCCACATGTTTAGGCCCCTATACCTAAAAAACAAATTATCAAAATGGCTGAAGATTTAATTACTCTAATCAGGGGTACTCAAACCCCCCCTCCCCCTTCCAAGAGGCCTAGGATTGAATTTGACTATGAATCTTCTGACTCTTCTAGTAATCTGGATTTGTCCATACCTACTTATGAGGACTCTAATGCAGAGGAATCCATTCCCTCTGCTTCTCTCCCTGAGGATTTCTCTTTTGGGGAAACTTTACATACCTTAAGGGAGCATTTCCACTGGGAAAGTCAGGATTTCTCTGAATCCAAGAAGAGACTTAGGAATTTCCGCCTTCTTCCTCAGCATAGGCCTTTGGCTATACCTCCTGTTGTAGATATTGTTGATGTGTTTTCGGAATCCAGTATGGCCCCTGATTCCTTGCTTCCAGCCCCTAGCAAACCAGGCAGGTACTACAGGGTTCTTAAGTCCCACAAATTCCTTTTCAAAAATCCTGTTGCGGACCCTGAAACCATTTCTCAGGGACCCAAGGGCATTTCGGCTTTTACTGCTAAAAATCCTACCCCTTCTGATAGAGACTCCAGGGCGCTGGATAGATGGGGTAAAAAGGTTTATACGTCTGCAACCTTAGCAATCAAGGCTTTAAACTGTCAATTCCATATGCTAAAATATCAGCAGCATATCATGGGACTGCTTAAACAGAAAATAATGTTGATTTCTGAATGTGTGGAGAATAAAGATTTGCAGGATTTATTGCATTCAGCTGAACAAGTTGGCAAACATACTTTGCAATGTGGTTTTGATTCCTTAGAGGCCTCTTGTAGGGCTACTGTTACTGGGTCTGTGCTTAGAAGGCATGCTTGGCTTAAGGAGCAATCTCTCCCTGATCATGTTAAAGCAAAACTTTTGGATGCTCCTTTACAGCAGGACTGCTTATTTGGTAATAAGGCTGAAGAAATTTAAAAAAAAGATGGAAGATAAAGCTAAATCTATGCAAACTGTGAAAGATTTCTTACAAGTGCAACCTTTTAGATTTAGTTGACATTGGCCTACGAAGAACTGGTCCTTTCCAGCTCCTTCCAGAGCCACTACAGCCAAATCCAGACATTCCAAAACCACCAGGTTTTAGTCCCAAGGGACTTTCAGGACTAAGCATTGGGGTGCTTCCTCTTCCAAATCTGGAAGCAACAAGGCACCACCCTGTGGTAAACGGTCTCAATGACTTCCCTTTGAAATTACCAAGCACTTACCTCTTAGCCGCCCCTTTGGGGGGAAACTGGCTCTTCACTCAAGAAACTGGTAACTTATAACCCAGGACAAATGTGTTTTAAATATAGTGTCCCAGGGATACAGGTTTCATTTCCACATGCTGCCAACACCAAGCGGGTGGCCAGACCTGCCTCCAAATCAGTGGGCAGAGGCTCAGAAACAAGTACTTTCCCTCCTAAACATGGGGGCTATTCAGCTAGTACCAGAAGAGGAAAAGGGACAAGATTTCTATTCCAGACTTTTCCTGGTACCCAGAAAAGACAAATCATGGCGTCCAATTCTGGACCTGTCTACTCTAAACACCTTTCTGGACATTTCAAAATTCAAGATGCTGACTCTTCACCAGTTACTTCCTATGCTAGGCAAGGATGCCTGGTTGGCAACTCTCTACTTAAGAGGCTTACCTGCATATCCCAATCAGGGAATCTTGCAGAAGATTCCTACACTTCAAAGCTGGCTGCATGCAGTACCAGTTCTCTGCACTGCCCTTTGGCTTGTCTATGGCACCCAGGGTATTCACAAAGTGCCTGGCTCCAGTAATTGGATTTTGCAGGCAAAGAAATATTCAAATATATCCATACCTGGACGATTGTCTAATTCAGGCAGAAAACCAGGCCCTTCTTCTACAACATCTGGCGTTTGTAAAAAGACTTCTAAACTTTCTAGGGTACACCATAAATGAAAATAAATCTCAACTGGTGCCCTCTCAAAAAATTACATTCCTGGGTGCAAGCTTGAATACAACTGCCCAGATGGCTATCCTTGCGCCAGAAAAACAAATTAATTTGGTGACTTACTTCAAACAGGCGGCCACAAAAACCCTGCTATATGCAAGGCAAATACTGCAAGCCTTGGGGTTCATGGCCTCATGCATTCTTCTAATTCCATATTGCAAAACTATATGAGGAAACTTTAGTGGTACTTAAAAAGTTTATGGAGTCAGCATTGTCAGAGTCTGGAAACAATGATTCCTGTCATACCTTGCCTGCGCCTAGAGTTCCTATGGCGGGCAGAGGCCTGCCACCAAAACAAGGGACTGCCAATCACACCACCCCCTGCCGCCCAAACCCTAACTACAGATGCATCAGACTATGCATGGGGGGGCTCATCTGGCAGGGAGGTGCATTCAGGGCAAATGGAGTCCAAATCAAATGCACCTTTATATCAACCAAAAAGAAATACTAGCTGTACAGTATGGACTAACAGCCTTCAAGGACTACCTTCATCCAAGACGATTACTGATAAAGACAGACAACACCACGGTTATGTGGTACATAAACAAGCAGGGGGGGGGGGTACACATTCCTACCCCCTCTGCAGACTAGCCATGGCTTTGTGGAACACGGCCTTGAGCTACCAAGTACAACTACAATCTCAATTCCTGCCAGGAAAGCAGAATGTTCTGGCAGACGAACTAAGCAGAAATCTCATGGACCCTCACAACTAGAAACTGGAACCACGGATTTTTAACATGTTGACACGCAAATGGGGGAGCCCAGACATAGATCTTTTTGCCTCACCCCAGAACTATCAGTTGGACAAATGTTGCACAAGAACTCATCACAAAAAAGCCTGGAAAGTGGATGCTTTGTCCTTCAGCTGGAAAAACCTATCAGTCTATGCCTTCCCCCCTCTGCCTTTGCTCTCCAATCAGGACAAACCAAAAATGATTTTGATTGCTCCAGACTGGCCTCGCCAGCACTGGTACCCACTCCTGTGCAGTGTCACACATTTCTCCGTGGCACCTGCCTCAGACACCTTCCTTACTGTCTCAGCAGGAGAACCAAATTCTGCAACCTCAGCTCCAAACATTGAATCCTGCAGCTTGGCTAATCTCTTAAATTCACCCTTAGCATCCCTCAGCAAACCTGTGATGGATGTCATTTTGGGGGCGAGAAGACCTAGTACTAGAAAATCTTATGCTGACAAATGGAAAATATTCTGTGTCTGGAATCAATCTCAAGGGATGAGCACAGCAGTGCCCAGTTTACCTCAGATTTTGCAATACTTAACTGAAATGCTTCATAAGAGCCTGTCTTCCATAAAAATCCATGCCTCAGCCATTTCAGCTCATTACAACACAGACCCCACTCTCTTCTCTCATCCTCTTCTAAATCAGTATCTCAGAGGGGGGCCAAAAACTTGAGACCACCCAGGAGAGCTCCAACCCCTGCCTGGGACCTTAACTTTATATTGGAGAAACTCACTGTACCTCCTTTCGAGCCAGCTGCTATTGCAGACTTAAAATTTCTTTCCTGGAAAACAGCCTTCCTTTTAGCAATCACTTCAGCTAGAAGGATATCTTAATTACAGGTCCTTATGGCAGTGGAGCCTTTCATCATCTTTCATGCGGACAGGGTGTCGCTCAGGACCAATCCATCATTCATGCCCAAGGTGGTGTCCAGTGTGGCTCTTAATCAGTCCATTCATTTGCCAACTTTCTTTCCCAATCGACAGAACAAGAGCAAGTGGATTCTGCATTCATTGGATGTACATAGACAACTTAGATTCTACTTGGACAGGACCAAGTCTCGAAGAAAATCTGAACAACTGCTGGTAGCATTTGCTGCAGGGGCAGAGGGGAAGGCTATTTCAAAGCAGACCATTTCTAAATGGATAAGCCATTGCATTCATTTCTGTTATAAGCACCATGGAAAAACCTATCCCCCAGGGGATCAGATCTCATTCCACCAAGGCTGCATCTACTTCAGCAGCCTTTGTCAGAGGTGTTCCTACCAGGGGTATTCTAGAAGCTGCTACCTGGAGCTCGGTTTATACTTTCACTCCCCATTTGGGGGGCGCCTGACATCTGGGGCAAGAAAAACTGATATAATGGCGTCGGCTGCATGTTTTATACTCCTGACGACCTGACATCATGGAAGAAGGGACAGCAAACGACGCAGGACCCAAGACTTTGTTAATCAGGCCGACTGGGGGCAACCTGCCAGCAGATTACCCAAATGTAATGACTGCAACAGTGAATACACTCGAACATCTACATCTACGGTAAGTGTACACAACTGTGCTTTCCTGGGAGTACATGATTGTGTTCCTGGGATGTCAGCTAGTCACCTCAGTTCAAGCAGCTTTTCTTCCACAGCAATCTAATAAGACACCCGAGATATTCTGACAGATTTCTACTACAAGTCACAAAAACTAACAGTTCTGGAGATTCTCTTCTCCATTCGGATCTCCAGGACTTCGAACTCGACCTCTCAGCACATCCTAACCACTGCTAATCCCTGTCAGTTAAAAATAGCTTCTCAAGTCTCACCTAACTAACTGCGGGCTTTGCTCTTGTCTACCGCCTGGCTGATTATTATCCCTCCTGCACTGTAGACTTCACGCTTACACCTTTATTACCTCCTCATTAGATTTTTATTCTCTCTGCCTGATATAATCCTAACACTTCTCACTTATTATTTCCTTCATAGATCTATCCTACATTCTCTTTCTCTGGACTCCCTACCTATTCCACTTACTCTCATCCTAATTTTTCCTTCTCTGATCCATGCAATAAATCAACTATCTTAATTTCTGTACAATACCTCAGTGTTGATTTTCATACAGTAGATTGGTGTATCTACCTAACTCACAACACTCTAAGCAAATCCTGTATTATCCATTATATGTAAATGCTTTGCCATTAATATGTATTTTAATGTTTTTTTATATACAATATGTGTTTATTTGTACTTTCAATTGCTGTACTTTATACTAGAACTGATTTGTTATGTTTTGCTTTTCTCTTGTATCTATTGGAGCTTTTCTCTCCAAGCCTCCACTGAAAACGGACATCTGCCTGGTCAGACTGTCCTGGTAAACAAATGTCAAATAAATACATTTAGAGCTCTTTCTAAGGTTTTCTATTCAGACTTCTGTCACTGCAAGGGACATCCTCAGGATTTTGGGTCTCATTCCATCAATGATTCTCACGATACCACTGGCAAGACACCACATGAGAAAGATACAGTGGTATCTGAAGTGTCTTTGGTACTTTGCCATCCCCATAATGCCTTTTTAGGCAGTGTCCCAAGGGCAAAATTCCCAACGTAAAAACTCCATCTAAAAACAACCTCAAGGTTATGCTGCTAAACGGTTGGAGTCTTAACATGAAACTGCACTCACTGAAAGCTCTTCCCTCACCTTGGAAGATGTAGATATTTGTGCAGTCATGGAGACCTGGTTCAAGGCTGTGGAGAGCATCCAGCCATATCGGGTTACACCTCCTTCCACATGTTCAGACCACAATCTGAAGGCATGAAAACTGAAGGAGGTGGTTTATCAATATTCATTAAAGATAAATATACATCCAGATTGGTTAAACAGTATGATTCCCTGGAGATACTTAATGTGCAATTAACTGTTGGTAGGACACCTATTCAAGTCATTGCCAGTTGCAGAACCCCCTCCATGGATCAGGACACCCACTCTGCCAATTTGGATCTACTTGAGTCTATCAAGATACGTCTGAACACCTTGGTTTTGGGTGACTTTAAATACCCATCCATTGACTGGATAAGTTACTCATATTCAAACTCACTTGCCCAAAGGTTCCTCAACTTTGTTAACTGCAATACCCTGGCCCAGCTGGTTGACACCCCCACAAGAGTGCCATCATCCAAGATCTGGTGCTTACCAATATGAGGGAACCACTGTAGCACCAACACTGTGAGGTCTTCCCTGGTGAGATCTGACCACATATCAGCCTCTTCCTAAGTAACTGTCACACCTGACCCCCCTCCCCAAGCAGCAACTAAAAAATATCCCCAAAGCAGATTATAACCTCTTACGGGATGTTATAAATAGCTTCACTGCACCTCCCCCCTTAGATGGAACTGGCAACTAAGCAGAGTTCTGCACCAGTGCTTTATGCAAACACCTGTATAACTGCATTGACTCTGCTGTACCTGATAGGACAAAAACAAGCTCCTCAAGGAAGAGTAAACCTGCCTGGTGGACAACTGCCATTAACAGACTTTACAATAAGAGGAAGACATCGCTGTCTAACAGTAAGAGGGAACAAGTCCTAAACTGGTAACACCCCCTCCTCAGATTAAACAAACTAATACGACTTCTTGTGAAGTCCTCCAAAGTAAACTATCAATCTAGATTAGCTTCCTCAACTAAAGACAACCATAAGGCGTTCTTTAGTTACATCCATATAATAAATCCACATATACTGAGCCTTTGGACATAGCTAACCTGTTGGCCAACAGGTTCTGAGAAAACTTCACTTCCCTGTCCCTGCCACATGTACCCCATGACATCCCTACCACCTGTACCCTACCTTGGATCTCTAAAGAGTAGGTTGTAAACGCCCTCTCTAAGGCCAAAAACACAACATCTAAGGGACCTGATGACATACCAGGCAGCATCCTACATGGGCTCCAACAAGAATTATCAACAGCATTTGGTATTCTTTTCAATCATAGTCTATGCACTGGCTTCATCCCAGCTGAATGAAAAACAGCCAGTTATTCCCTTGAACAAATGTGGTACCTCCACTTACCCCAGGAACTGTACACCTATTAGCCTGACCGGCATTATCTGTGAGGCCATAGAGCAAATAATTATGGACCTTGTCAACAAAGATATAGTTAATCTCCAAACACCTGACCCTCAGTTTGGATTTGTCAAATTGAGATCATGCCTGTTAAACCTGCTGGACATCTTCGAGATAGTCACCAAAGCCCTGGACGAGGGGAAATCTCTGCATACGGCCTATCTAGACATAGCCATGGCTTTTAACACTATCCCTCACTCACACATCATTGCCAAACTCACCCAGCTAGGTACACCACAAACTCAGAACCACAAAGAAATCAAACCAAGTAAATGCAGTAGAACCAGCAGAGAAACAGTCCACGCCAACCAAAGTATAATCCAACCGTTTGAGCACTTTTGTCAGCTCCGTCACCTGACTTCTTCAGAATAGGTTCTTCACGATTTTCCCACTGAAACGGTTCTGAGAGATAATATTAGATCTCAGTGGTCTCGAGCAGCAGGTCTGCAAGCTGAAAAAGCCTTTTATCCGCTATGCAGACATGGAGTACTGGTGTAGTGCAGTTTCATGAACTTTGAACTCTGATGCTCATATGCGCATAAGCTGCAAGGAGCATGGAACTAGATTGTTGCAAAAAAAAGGGAGGTGACTATGCAGATAGAGAGCCAAGCAAGCGACGACTTCATTTCCTGGTTCTGCGAGTCCTAGTGAGCTCTCGTCGCATAGACTCCCACTTCATGTCAAAAGGAGCACCTCACTGGCCCTCTTCAAACACAGTCTGGACGATTGGATGGGTAACCGTAAATTCACCTTGGGGGTTCCACCTGTATCCCTCTTGGACAGGGGCAATAGATGTAGATCGTGGAAATAAGGGTAGAACTTGACTAGGCTTGTAAGGGCCTTAGGGCCATTAGCCTAGTGTAACTACCTATGATCCAGCATCAGCAACCTTTATCTTTTCAGATCCCAGTAGTGGCATTTGTCAGAAGAGAAATCACTTGTTGGAGGCAGCAGATATTCTTAAATTAAGGTCTTCCCCTCCTCCCCCACTGCTGCAAAGCAGTCAGTAACCACAGATGCTTCAGACTTTGCTTAGGGAGCAGTTTCAAGAGAGAGACATGGGTAGGGGGTGTGGGACACCAAGGATAGATGCAAGCACATAAATACCAAGGAGAGGGTCAATATTATATGTTCGAAGTCTAAAAACTTCGAGTCTCATATGATTGACTCCATATGAGCGAAGTTTTCAAACTTTGAACGTACAATATAAACAAACTAAAACTAAAAAAACCTACCTGAACGCTCTATGCAGGGGGGCAAGCCCCCTTGCACCCTCCACACCCCCCGCTACTTAAATATACCAACTTCGAGATCGCACTACATTGAAGTGAAGGGAAATATTCCCTACGGCGATCTTCGTTGTAACGTTCAATGTTTGAAAACTTCGCTCATATGATGTCGATCATATGAGAATAGAAGTTTTCAAACTTACAATATAAAACCTTAAGGAGATGCTTGCCCTGATAAGGCACTCAGTTCTCTGAACCATCTTTGGTCCCCGGAGCCTCTTCAAGTGGTTACAGACAATAACACAGTGATATAGTTCATCAACAAGCATAGGGGAACAAGGTTGTACCCCCCTTTGCAGACTAGTCATGTTAGCTTGGGATATAGGTTCACAGTACAGTCTCACTCTACAGGCATCCTACATTACGTCAGAGAAGAATTATGTGGCAGACAGAATGAGCAGGAGCAGGGCAGACCCTCACAAATGGAAAATAGATGTGGGAGTCTTCCAAAATTTAATCCATCTATGGGAAATTCCTCAAGTAGACCTCTTTGCCCCTTCTCTGAACAATCAACTGGCAAAATTCTGTTTGAGGACTCCATGCAAAAAGTCCTGGAAGACAGATGCCTTGTCTTTTTATTTGGACAAGAATGTTCCTCTATAACTTTCCACCCTTTCCATTAATATCCAGGGTACTTCTGAAGATTCAGAAGGAATTCCCCAATATCATTGTGGTATGGTAACTCCCTTCTGACCCAGGCAACCTTGGCTGTCCTTTCTTTTGGAAATGGCAAAGGACAAGTAGTACAAGCTTCCTCTCAGAATGGATGTACTCACACAATGGCAGAGTATCTGATACACCCTGACATCAGTCATCTTCAATTGCCTGCCTAGATGATAAGGTCTTAATTCCTTTTAGGCACAGGTACTAAAGGAAGCAAAAAAGCCTGCTACTTGAAAATATTAAATTAGCAAATGGCAAAGGTTCTCTAGTTGGTGGCAAGCAACATAACCAACACCTGTTCAGGGCTAGTTGTTCTCTGGTTTTACAATATTTGTGTGAGTTGCTATCCTTTGGCCTTTCTTATTTCTCTATAAGAGTTAATTTATCAGCCATTTCAGCATTTCTGCCCATGGAACCCCTTTTTTCAAGGCACTCTCATGTCAAAATGTTCTTTAAAGAGTTTTTGCATAAGAGGCCTCCAACTAAATTGGTGGCCCCTCCTTGGGATCTTAATTTTTTGTTAGAGAAGCTAACACTTCCTCCATTTGAACCAGTTAATCTGACTGACTTGAGGTTCTTAACATGGAAACAATTTTATTGATTGCTCTGATCTTTGCAAGAAGGGTATCTTGAGTTGCAAGCTCTTATGGTGAGTTAACTCTACCTCATTTTCGACAAGGACAGGATTTCTTTGAGAACTAATCCTCCCTTTATGCCTAAAATGGTATGCGAGTATACTTGTCAAACTATCCATCACCCTATTTTCTTTCTTGAACCTGAAAATAAGGGAGAAAGGAAGCTCCATACCATGGATGTCCACAGGTAACTCGGGTACTATCTTGACAGAACTAAATCATTCAAGTCATCAGATCAGTTGTTCATTTCTTATGAAAGTAAGAAGGAACAATGGGTGTCAAAACAGACTATTTCCAAATAGTTCTCTAAGGCTATTATATTTTTTTATACTAACCATGAGAAATCTGTTTCCGGCAGGGTCAAGGCCCACTCTACAAGGACCTTGGCTTTGAAAGGGTTGTATTCTAGAAGTATTGTAGAAGCTGCTACTTGGTTTTCTGTACATACTTTTAGAAAGCACTGTAAGCTGAATTCCTTCTCTAGGTGTAGATCGTGCTTTGCTAGGACCATTCTCTAGGAAGCTGCTGTGTAACAGTAGATGTTGGAATAATGACTGCTACAGTAGCCACTCCCCTGTCTTCATTCCCTTTGTTGTTTTTTTGTCTTTCTTTATGCCAGGGTGTGGACATTATTTATTTATTTTTTTTGCTATTCCTAGCCTTGCCCTTTCAGGGCTCAGCCTCTCTTTTTGCTGGCAGGAAAGCTCTGAAAGGCTTTGCATCCAAAGTTGTCTTTTAGTCCGCTAAGCTTGAGCCACTTGACAGTTTGGGCATGTGGAAGGTGCCCTGAAGCTTTGGAAGGTGGCTGGCTGGATATAACCCACATAACTAAGGCTACTGCAGCAGTGATCATTCGAAAATGTACATGTTATGGTAAGTTCAACTTACACAGATGTACTTTCCGCCATCCCTGCACGTGTATCAGTATTGGATTTTATGTAGTGATACCAGGACATAACGGGTCTGTTGGAGCAAAAAACATAATTGTTTAACTTATTTAGATTTATGATGCATTTTAAGTAGGTGAAACATAAAGTTGCAACAAAAATCAGTGGCCATTGTGCTGTAAAGAAAAAGGCAGACAAAGAATGCTTTGTACAGGCATTTCAATGTTTGTGAGAATTTTAAGAAATGATTCTTTCTATTTAACTTGATAATGTTGATTTAAACATTAGAGGGTTGGATTTTAAGTTAATTTTATTCAGAGTGGCAACTAAAATTAAATGCTACTGTGCTCATCATTTAGTTTAAACAATTCTGTGTCCATTAGAAGCTTTTTGAAATTAAAACTGCAAATGGCACTTAAAAAAAAAAAAGTGTATCGTTTTAATTATCATCATGTGATCTGCTTCTTGTGATTTGTTTTGTATTTGTATCGATTATTCTGATGAAGTCTAGTTACATTATGAAAAAGAAGAGCTTGATGTTAAAGTTCAGTGTCAATGTTGACACGTGGACAGTTTCACAGTGTCTTTAAAAGAACAGTGGCACCTTTATGTATAAACTTGACAGTGCCATATATAGGATGTTAAGAATTTAATGAGGCACATCAACAGGCACTAGACTGGTATACCTAGTATACTTGTGTTACATCAGCTACAGACAGCCCCATCTACATCATCTGATACACTGATTTATATTATATATTGTATTATATTATATATTCTATTCTATTATATTATATTATGTTTAGTGAAGCAGTACTTGGATCCTTTCGACCACTTGCAGGTACAGCCCAAGTGAGTAGTGTCACATAATGAATAACATTGAAAATGGTGAGTACTGACATGTCTCTTAGGTTCTTTAGTAATATGAAGCTGTGTCAGTTAAACATCCATTGCAGTACCCTGCTATGTACATTCTTTTTTCGCTGATTTAGAAAGCAACCTATTGTGATTAAACAAAGTCGATCATTGGTGAATCCTATGATGCACACAGGAGTGGATTAGTGCTGTTGTTCAATAACACTTTTTAAGAAATCGCTTACCTTTCTTAAGTAATGTTATAGTATGATGGAAGTTTAGTCATCTATATCATCTACTGGAGTCTGATGCATTGCATATGGGTATGGAATGTACATCAACTCACTTGAGCAGTACATCAGTAGTGGAAACAAAGTGGGTCTAATGTGTGTGTGTGTTTATAACTTCAAAATCAGAAGTGTAAGACACTAAAAAAACAGCAGAGATGTTTCCAAGAAGTGAGGACCTTCTCTGTCTCCTCTCTCTTTACTGGTTTGTGTCTTTGTAATGTTGCTGTCCGTACGATCAGTCTGGCTGTTGATGTCTTGTTGAATGGCCAGACTTTTTTTCTGTGGGATATGACTGAAATGTTGTTTAATGTCACCCAGTGTTTTTTTGCCTAAATTGTCTTGCCTTCTAAAAGGCTAACCTTGTTTCCCAACCCTTTTTACTGCTTTGTGATTTTTTTTTTATGCATTTTCCTGAGACTGGTTAGCCTTTCTTCCATGCTGCAAGGCAGCAGTAAGGTTTCTTTCATAATACTCTCTGATGCTGTGGTGAAGCATATTAAGATGAACAAATCTGGGGTTTCTGGGAACAAACAGTTAAGAAGGACAGGGGTTAAAGGAGGTGGAGCATAAAAAGAGAGACTAACGGCCCTGTGTGTGTACAGCATGTTGAACAGTAGGGCTCAGAGAGAATATCTGAGTTTATATATCTTTGAAATTGATTGGAGACCTGGCCATAAAGTGTAGGAACATTATCTGAAATATGGAGACATTTCTTTACTGAGAGAGTGGTTGATCTGTAAAATATCATGCCACTGTGGATAATGAGAATGTAATTGTGAGGAGTGAGCCATACGTTCTGTGTACATTTGGAGAGCAGGGCATCGGCAAAGATGGAGTTTATTGGAGCTTTCAGCACAATTGTACGGATATGCTAAGACAGTCTCTTTGAAGAACTTGTACATCTGGAGTTGTAGTTGCAGCCACATTTGTTGTGACTAAGACTGGCAGGGCATAGTGTGTGTATGAAAACTTTCCTATGCTATTCAAGTCCCTGCCTTTTGCCCATAATTCACTACAAAGGAGGACACCTCCATATTTCTTCAGCTGCACAAGAAGCCACTTTGCTCAAGAGAATAACCCCAGACTATCCTCATTTAGCTATTGTTAAAGTATATTTCCTGTCTATGTCACTGCATAAAATGATGCTGTAGTATGGGTTACCTGGTCAGAACTGATAGAATCCTGCTGCTTGGGGAGTTACCAGGTAAGTTGATAACAACATACAGTCTGATGTTGTCAGTTTTCATTCTGTCCTCAACTGATGAGTTCAGATCCAATGCCTCCGATCTGACTCAGCCACTGCTAAAGCTCATGGCAACCAAAAACTCTTGAGCTTCTCCTTTACCCACAATGCACCAACCCCAATTACCTCCAATGTCATTTGCTGCTTCAAGCAAAAGATATGTGTTCTTCCTTCTCTCTTGAGTGTTAGTCAGGTAAGTGCCATATTTTTCAATTTCCTACTTCAAAAATATTTTATATTACTATCCCTTACCTTCATTTATAAATTTCCTGTTGTTTCTTGCATTTTCTTCTGTTTATCATACATTTTTTTCTGTACCTGTTAGATACTGTTAGGTTCATGTGTGCACTAGGCTAATAGCCCTGGAGCCTTTATAAGCCTAGCTCATAGGATTTCCCTGGCATTGTGCCGCCCGACGTTAGTTCCCAGTGCCTCTGTCAAGTAAGGCCACTGAAGTGATCCCCAGGGTGACTTTTCTATTTCCCATCCACTCATCAAGGTTTTTCTTGAGGGCCAGTGAGGTGCTCTGCTTGACATGTATGGGAAATTTATTTCAGAGCATGGGCTGTCTCTGGGTTAAGAACCTGTCCTTCCAGCATGTTCTGTTGATTGTGGTCATGAGGTTGAGGTCTCTGAAGCATGTGGCACGGAGGGATTGGGATTTCTATAGTGCAGAGTCAGACATGGATTTGTAGGTAAAGCAGAAATTGCCTCTAAGCAGGCGATATGAGACAGAATAGCTGGATTTTTTTGAGCGAGTCTGTATAGGGCATATGTTTAAGGCCAAGAATCCCCTTTGTGAGGTACTTTTGTCGCCTCTCCAGTTGTTGTAGGTGTCTAGTGAGGTACATGCCAAATGGGGCATTATACTCTATAATTGGTCTAATGAGGGAAGAGTATAGAGAGGCAATGACTTCTTTCTTCCTAGATGAAAAACCCTTCATAATGAGATGTGACACACAGAATGATTTCCTAACCACAGTGGCAATGTGGTTGTCAAAGGAGAGGTTGCTATCAACCTGTGTTCCCAGATCTCGTATAAAGTCTTCAGTGTTCAGTTGATTACCATCGATGTGGTAATTCATAGGCATCAAGTTTTTCCCAAAGGGAATGACAATGCATTTTTTGGCATTGAGCTTAAGACCATGGTTTTGACACCAGTCGTTGGTTTCAGTGAGGCCTTTCTGTAGAATGTCTCCGTTGTTTACGGAGTTAGTAATGGCTCTCAGCTTGCAATAGTTTTCGAACTTGGTCAGCCAGAGTCCCTTTGTGTTGGCCTGGACTTCAGAAAAATAGATGCCAAACAGGAGAGGACTCAGGACTGATCCGTGTGGGACTCCACTCATGACTGGTCGGCAGTCTGACTTGGAGTCTGCTACTTTCACAGTATGGGTTCTATCAGTGAGCCAATTTGCAACCCACGTAGTGATATAGTGGTAATGCCTAGTTTAGTGAGTCTGTCTATAATTCTCGAGTGGAGAATGGTGTCAAAGGCCTTGGCTAGATCAAGGTAGGCTGTATGAACTACCTTGCCTTCATCCACAGCTCTGTTGACTCACTTAAAGAAGTCAACCAGTTTGAGCAGGCATGATCTACCCTTCACAAAGCTAAATTGTGTGGGGTCCAGTGTTTGGGGGTTCCCTATATCCCTATTTATAAAGTCCATGATGATGTGCTCCATAGCCTTACATATCAGGCTAATGGTGCGGTAGTTCCCAAGGTCTGTAGTCGCTCCCCTTTTATATAGTGAGATGACTGTAGCAATGTGCCATTTGGCAGGGACAGGCAGTATGCCATTCGGCAGGGACAAAGCCTGAAGTGAGGCTGTGATTGAACAGGGCACACAGGTGTGGTGCCATTTCACATTGTAATTCATGTAGGACACAGCCAGGGATATTGTCAGGGCCCCATGGTTGCTGTATTCTTGGCCTTGGACAGTGCTGTTTTAACATGTGCAGTAGTAATATTGGGTACCTGGCATTGCTCTGGTATTGTGATTGGTCCTTTTGGGGGGGGGGGGGTAAAGTTGGCACTGAATCTGTCTGCCAGTATTTTGGCAATATCAGTTGGCTCAGTATAGGAGGTACCTTTGTGCAGTAGCTCAGAGCAGATCTGGGTATTGCCATGTAGATTCTTGACATAACTATAGAAGGTCTTTTGGTTGTCTTTAGTATCTGCTGCAATTCTATTTTCATTGCTAGCTTTAGAGGATTTGATGAGGGAATCTCAACTTTTTGTTGAGGCTAACAAGGGATTTTTTCCAGTCTTGGGACTTCACCTTTTTCTGCAGCAGTTTCTTCCTTCTGATGTTCATCGTGTTACCCTGCTGCAGTCATCACACTTGGGTTATCCTGTCGTCAGGCGGTCCTGCAGTTGGCCTGAGTTCCAAAGTCTTGGTCCGGCGTCAGTTGCTGTCTCTTCTTCCCTGACGTCGGTGCGCCAGGGGTATGTAAGAGGCATCCGACACCATTTTCTTCAGTCTTTCTTGCCGCGCGGTGCCCGAAGCAGAAGCAGTTCGCAAGAGCCGGTCGGCCGACACCTGACATTTTTTAATCGAATTTCAGTCCGAAGTCTTCAATAAAGCTAATTACCCCGTTGGGGAACCTTTTCTTGCCTCAGTCCGATGTCAGTAAAAGTTAACAATTGCATTTCTTGTGGGAAGCAAATACCTCATAAGGACTTCCATTCTTTTTGTATACCTTGCCTAGGCCCAGACCACGACGTCACAGGTTGTCGGTTTTGTGCTAGGTTCAATAAGCGAACTATCAAGCATCGCTTTGATTTCGCTCGACACTACTTCGGTAGGAAATTTAATTATACCATGCTGTCGGAGCAACCGACGACTGGCATGCATAAAAAACGCAAAGATAAGGACAGGCAGCCTAGAACCAAGCCAGACTCCGAGGCCTCTGCTGGGCCTGTCGCCGGTTCTCCGGTTTTCAGTGATTCGCATACGCAGCCTGTGACGACCGCAGAATTGGAGCCCCAGACACTTCGGATTCTCAATCTGAGAGTACTAGGCTGACACAGCCATCTTTATTAGGCCCTACCGACACCATTGCAGAAGGAGAAACCAGTGCTGTGGAAACAACTTCAGTTGCAGAAGGTGTCTTCAGACTGACTACACTTACCATTAAATCTTATGCTAAGCTTAAAACTCCATTAAAACCTAAAAAGACTGTACATCAGTCTCCAGTTCAAGGCCCCATGCCTAAGAAACAGATGTGTAAGATGGCTGAAGATTTGATTACCCTAATCAGGGGTTCCCAACCCCCTCCAGACAAAAGGCCAAGACAAGAGGAAGATTATGCCTCCTCTGACCAGGTTTCAATTTCCTCAGACTCCTCTAAGGAACAGGATTACTCCTTTCCCCCTTATGAAGAGACTGATGTTGAAGACTCTATTCCCTCAGCATCTCCCCCTGAAGACTATTCCTTTGGGGAAACTTTACATACCATGAGGGAACATTTCCACTGGGAAGGCCAGGACTACTCCGATTCAAAGAAAAGGCTCCGAGAGTTCCTTTTACTTCCCCAGCACAGACCACTTGCTATCCCTCCAGTTTTAGACATTGTGGATGATGTTTACATAGAATCTAGTCTAAATCCAGATTCTCTACCTCCTGCTCCAGCCAAACCAGGCAGATACTACAGAGTACCTGACTCTCACAAATTCCTTTATAAAAGCCCTGTTGCTGACCCAGAAACAATTTCCCAGGGTCCCAAAGGGGCTAAGGCTTCTATGGCTAATCCTGTACCCTCCAAAAGGGACTCCAGAGCACTAGATAGGTGGGGGAAGAAGGTATACACCTCAGCTACTCTAGCTATGAGAGCATTAAATTGTCAGTTTCACATGCCGAAATATCAGCAATTCCTAATGTTTCAAAACAAAAGATGAGCACACATTCTGAACAGTCTGAATTCAAGGAAATGCAGGATCTGTTGCATGCAGCTGAGCAGGTGGGCAAACATACTTTACAATGTGGATTTGATTCATTGGAAGCTTCCTGTAGAGCAGCTGTGACTGGGTCTGTCATACGTAGACATGCTTGGTTAAAAGAACAAACCCTGCCTGATCATGTTAAAGCAAAATTATTAGATGCACCTTTACAGCAGGATGTCTTATTTGGTGTCAAAGCAGAATAGGTTTTAAAGAAAATGGAGGATAAGGCAAAGTTTATGCAGACGGTCAAGGATTTTTTACAGGTACAACCCCCTTGTTTCAGCAGAAATTGGCCAACAAAAAATTGGTCCTTTCCAGCTTTTGACAGACCACAGAGGGGCAAATACAGGCGCCCAAAGGGCAGAGGTCAGTCATAAGCCCCTTACAAACCTCGCCAATGGGACGCTGCTACCCAAAAGGGAGGAGAAGACAGGCCCCAAACTACTAGAAGACAAACACAATGACTTAACCCTCAAACTGCCAAGCAAAACTCTCTTGGCAGCTCCCTTGGGAGGAAAATTAGCACTTTTTGCAGACAACTGGCACATCATCACAAAAGACAAATGGGTCCTGGACATTCTCACAAGGATACAGATTCCATTTCCACACCTTGCCAAGGATAAAGGGAATGCCAAACCTGCCACCAAATCAATGGGCAGAGGCACAAAAACAATTTACAGCTCTCATGGATATAAGAGCCATTCAGCAGGTACCTACACAGGAGCAAGGACAAGGATTTTACTCAAGGCTCTTTCTAGTCCCCAGAAAGGACAATGCATGGAGACCCATTTTGGACCTTTCAATTCTAAACACCTACTTACAAGTACCCAAATTCAAGATGCTAACACTACAACAGCTTCTTCCCATGCTGGGCAAGAAGGCTTGGCTAGTAACGTTGGACCTCAAGGAGGCATACCTGCATGTCCCTATCAGACAAAATTGCAGAAGATACCTCCGTTTCATTGCAGGTTCAACCCATTATCAATTCTCTGCACTGGCCTTTGGCTTATCTACTGCGCCCAGGGTCTTCACAAAATGCCTGGCACCACTAATTGCATACTGCAGACAGAGGAATTCAAATATACCCATACCTAGACGACTGCCTCATTCAAGCAGAAAGCAAGGACATTCTCTTACAACATCTGGCGTTTGTCGAACACCTTCTAAGTTGCCTAGGGTACACAGTAAACGAAAAGAAATCAAAACTAGTTCCCTCACAAAACATAATATTTCTGGGTGCCAACTTAAATACAACGGCCCAGGTGGCTTATCTCACGCCAGACAAGCAACTACAACTGACTCAATACTTCAAAATAATGGCAACAAAGACCCAACTCCCTGCAAGAAAAATTCTGCAGGCCTTGGGATCCATGGCATCTTGCATACTACTAATACCATTTGCAAAACTGCATATGAGGAAATTACAATGGTACCTGAAAAGCGTATGGACTCAACACAGCCACAGCTTGGAAACAATGATACCACTCATTCCCTGCCTTCAACAGGAGTTTCTATGGTGGGCACAGGCATGTCACCTCAACAAGGGTCAGCCTTTTACCTTACCCACAGCCAGGCAAACTATGACAACAGATGCATCGGACTATGCCTGGGGAGCACACATGGCAGGACAGTGCATTCAAGGCAAATGGACTACAGATCAAAGGCATCTGCACATCAATCAAAAGGAAATGCTAGCTGTACAGAATGCCCTAACAGCTTTCAAGGACCTCTTACACCCAGAACAACTAATAATAAATAAAGACAGACAATACCACAGTAATGTGGTACATAAACAGGCAAGGGGGTACACACTCCTACCCTCTATGCAGGCAAGCATTGACCTTGTGGAACACAGCACAGCACTGACTTACCAAGTTCAATTACAAGCACAATTCCTGGCAGGAAAGAAAAACACATTGGCAGACGACCTAAGCAGAAACATCATGGATCCCCACGAGTGGAAACTGGATCCACAAGTATTTGCAATGATAACTCAAAAATGGGGACGCCCAGACATAGATCTGTTTGCCAACCCCCAAAACTACCAACTTCAAAAATTTTGCACAAGGACATTCCACCCACAAGCTTGGAAAGTGGACGCCCTCACATTCAGTTGGAAAACATTGACAGTGTATGCCTTTCCTCCACTGCCTCTTCTAGCAAAGGTACTGCTGAAAGTCAGACTAGCGAGGCCACAAATGATACTCATTGCTCCAGACTGGCCACACCAGCACTGGTACCCACTACTAAGGAACATGGCCCACGGCCCACCATGGATTTTACCACAAATTCCTCACCTGCTCACACAGCAAGACAGTCAGATTCTACACAGCCAGCTCAAGACTTTAAACCTGGCTGCATGGCAAATCAACTAAACAACCAGCCAGCTCCTCTATCAAAAGCGGTTATGGATGTCATTCTGGAGGCCAGAAGGCCCAGCACCAGGAAAGCCTACTCAGATAAATGGAAAAGATTTTGTGCCTGGAACCAGGCTAAAGGCCAAACTCCCCTCGAGCCGAACATACCTCAGATTCTACAATATTTAACTGAGATGTTATGCAAAGGACTTTCCTTTTCATCTATTAAAATCCACGCCTCAGCGATTTCAGCTCACTACAACACAGATCCTCCTTTATTTTCACATCCACTCCTAAGAGTACCTCAGAGGGGCCAAGAACATAAGGCCGCCCAGGAGAGCACCAACTCCAACTTGGGATCTCAGCTTTGTTTTGGAAAAGCTTACACTACCGCATTTTGAACCAGCTTTCTCAGCTGATTTAAAGTTTCTATCATGGAAAACTGTCATGCTGCTAGCAATAACTTCAGCCAGAAGAGTCTCAGAGTTACAGGCACTAATGTCAGTGGAGCCTTTCCTCATTTTTCATCAAGACAGAGTCTCTCTATGAACTAACCCCTCCTTTATGTCAAAGGTGGTATCCATTGTGGCCCTAAATCAAACCATCTATCTACCCACCTTTTTTCCAAATCCCCAGAACAAAGGAGAAAGACTCTTGCACTCCTTGGACATTCAGAGGCAACTACGTTACTACTTGGATAAAACTAAGGCTTTCAGAAAATTTGACCAGCTCTTTGTATCCTATGCTACAGCATCACAAGGAAAACCTATCTCAAAACAGACAATTTCAAAATGAATAGTACATTGCATACGTTTCTGCTACACTCATCATGGAAAACCGGTTCCTGCTAGCATTAGGTCCCACTCCACCAGGGCAGCAGCTACATCTACAGCCTTTCTCAGGGGATACCAACCAAGGATATTCTGGAAGCTGCAACTTGGAGTTCAGTACACACCTTCATCGACACTATCACTTACCACTATACTCTAAGACTAGAGCTGGCTTTGCCACTGCAGTTTTGCAGGGCCTACTAGCTTCTTCAAACCCTGTTTTATTCCACCACCCATCTTTAGCTTTGGGATTCAACCCAAGTGTGATGACTGCAGCAGGGTAACACGATGAATATAGTACAGTTTTGTACCTACCATAAATGTAGATGTTAGAGTGTTCACCCTGCTGCAGTCCAGGTTACCTCCCCCTCCATCCCCTCTGACCTAGCTGAGCCTTTCTATGTCTTTATAGCTGATACAACCTTTGTGGTGTATTTGCTTATAGTTGAAGGTATGCTTTGTATGTTCTTCACATTTTTTATTGGTAATATGTAGTGACCTCCGATTGGGGGGGGGGACCTGACATCTGGGGCAAGAAAAACTGAAGAAAATGGCGTTGGATGCCTCTTATATACCCCCTGGCGCACTGACATCAGGGAAGAAGCGACAGCAACCGATGCCGGACCAAGACTTTGGAACTCAGCCTGACTGCGGGACCGCCTGACAACAGGATAACCCAAGTGTGATGACTGCAGCAGGGTGAACACTAGAACATCTACATTTTTGGTAGGTACAAAACTGTACGTTGTAGAGCTTGTTTATGGCAGGGTACCACCAGATTGGCTTCCTTGTTTGGAGGAGAGTGTCTTGGTTCTGTTGGGTATGGCCAGTTCCATGCATTCGTGTATGTGTTCATACAATGCTTTGGTGCATGATTCAGCAATCATGCACCTATTCTCCATTTGCATGGGTGTCGTGAAGTTAGGCACCTCTGTTTTTAGAAGCCCAAAGTTGGCTTTAGAGAAGTTTTTCACGGTGGTTACCTTTGCGGAGGTGTGGGTGGGATGTAGATTTCCATGGTGATTAGTTTGTGGTCAGATCTCACCAGGGAGGAGTTGACTAATGGTGTAGAGCAGCGGTCACTCATGTTAGTAATAACCAGGTCAAGGATGTTGCTACCTCAGATGGAGGTAAGAATGAGTTGATCCAGGGCATTGGAATTATTGAATTCCAGGAAACGGGCAAGTGCATTGGTACATGAGTAGTTTTCTGAGTTAATGGAGGGGTAATTAAAGTCGCCCAGTATGAGGGTGTTGGGTTGGAACTTAATATTTTCCAGGGTGCTTAAAAACATGGAGTGAGAGTCTTGGGACATGGTAGGGGATCTATAGCAGGCTACAACTTGAATCCCTGTCTTACCTAATGTTAGTTGTACCAGAAGTATCTATGATGCGTTATGTTGGGCTACTAGTCTGGAGGTATGCATATCCTTTATGAATATGGAGACACCACCACCTTTAGAGCTTCAGTCCAGGTTCTGGGGCCGAAAGCGTGGAATGAATTGTAGCCTGGTAGCGCAGGGGTGCTTTCTGCTGCTTTAGATCAGGTTACTGCACATATGTCGATGTTCTCCATTTTGAGGAGTGCTTCGAGTGAGTACATCTTGAGATTTAGACTTCTAATGTTGAGTAGCATGACCCTCAGATTGGTTTTACTTGTAGCTGTTGTGGTGGTAATTTAGTCTTTAGAACATTGCCTAAAAATGCACTCTAGGGCTGGCAAGAGCCTTGCCCAGTGTCCAGAATCCCAGGGGTGTGACGCATGCAGGCCGTCTTTGGCAATGCATCGAGGTCTGTCAATCATGTCATCCCAGGTAGACAGATACTGGATCCCATTAGAATGACACCAGAAACTTAGCCAGTTGGTAGTATCTTTCTTCTCTCTACAACATTGTTGTAGCTTATTTACCATTGTTGGTATTTCCATCTTTTTTTTCCTCAATTTCAGCCCAACTGGTACTTCAGGCTCTGGGATTGATGGCAGCAGTAACCTTGGTACCACTTGCTAGGTTTTATATGAGAATTCTTCAATGGATGCTAGCTGCTCAGCTGTCGATTCTTTATCAGCCTATGTCTAATAAGATGTGATCTCTCTTGCAAATCTGAGTAATTCTTAAGTGGGGAAACATTCAGACCAGGTTCTTCAAGGTCGTCCGTTCATTCTCCTTCAGCCCAAGGCTATAGTGACCATGAACGCTTCCCAGCTGGGGGGAGGGACATTATCTGGGGAAGACGGTCTAAGGCACCTAATCCCCCAAGCCAACCAGTTTGCATATAAATTTCCTAGAGGTGAGAGCAGTGCTGTTAGCATTGCAAGCATTTCAGAATGCTCTCCCTGTGTGGACAATTGCAGTACAGTCGGATAACATGTCAGTCATCTGTTACATCAACAAACGGTGAGGAACGAAATCCTACCCACTCTGTTGTGAAGCTCTGAAAGTATGGCAGTGGGCGATCTCTTCCAACCGCTTTCTTTTAGCAGTGCACATTCTGGGGAGGTCCAGTGTGATAGCAGACAAATTGAGCAGGTGCATTCTCCTACCTTATGAGTGGTCCCTCAACAGAAGGATTGCAAACACAATCTTCCGACAGTGGGCCCAGTCTTGCTGTGATCTGTTCACATTCACCCTGAACAACAAATACAGCAGCTACTTTGCCCTAGTCCCCCCATAGGAGAAATTCCCAAGGGATGCCTTACTTAAGGATTGCCCCCCCCCAGTCTCCTTTATGAGTATCCTTCCACTCCATTGATTCCCAAATTTCTTCAGAAAGCTGCAAGTTGAAGAGCAAGGTCATCCTTGTTGCACTTTATTGGCCTTGAATAATTTGGTTTTCCTTTCTCTGGCTTTACCTGATTCGACCACCTTGGTTTCTAGACCCAACAGACATGATACATCCAGACATAGTAAATCGCAGGCTGGCTGCCTGGTCAACAATTCCATTAATAGCCAGAAAACGTATGCCCTCTTTTTCTGTCCATCATATTGTTTTGCCCTCCCATAAACTTTCCACCAGGAAACTATACTCTAGCAAATGGAAGAGATTTATTTTTTGGGATCAGAAATATAGTATTGAACCTTTTGCAGCCCCCATTCATAATAGGTTCATAGGTGTGTACTAGGCTAATGGCTCTGGGGCCTTTACAAGCCTAGCCATAGGATTATCTTGACATACTGCAACCCGACCTTAGTTCCCAGTGCCTCTGACTAGTAGAGTCACTGGAGTTTATCCCCAGGGTGAATTTTCTGTTTCCCATCCACTCATTAAGATTTCTGTTGGAGTGTCAGCGGGGTACTGTGCTTGACATGTATGAGAAGTCTGTTCCATAGCATGGGCAGTCTCTGGGTTATGAACCTGCCCCTCCAGCATGTTCTGTTAATTGTCGTATAAGGTTGAGGTCTCTGGAGCGTGTAGTGCGGAGGGATTGGGATTTCTTTAGATGTAGCATTTCTAACAGAGCTGGGTCAGACATGGCTTTGTAAGTCAAGCAGAGATCGCCAATAAGTGGGCAATATGAGACAGAGAATAGTTGGAGTTAGAGTATGTCCATATAGGACAAGTGTTTAAGGCCTAGGATCCCTTTTGTGAAGTAGTTTTGCGGACTCTCCAGTTGTTGCAGGTGTCTAGTGAGGTACATGTCAAATGGGGCATTGTACTCGACTGGCCTAATGAGGGAAGAGTAGAGGGAGACAATGATCTCTTTCTTCCTGGATGCAAAACCCTTAGTAATGAGATGTGCCACATAGGACTTTCTGATCACAGTGGCAATGTAGTGATCAAAAGAGAGGTTGCTGTCAACCTGTGTTCCCAGATCTCTTATAATGCCTTCTGTGTTCAGTGAACTACTATCAATGTGGTAATTCATGGGAACCGGGTTTTTCCCAAAGGGGATGACGAGATATTTTTTGGTATTGAGCTTAAGGCCATGGTTCTGACACCAGTCATTGGTCTCAGTGAGGCCATTCTGTAGGATGTCAGCATCACTTGGGGAGTTAATAATAGCTCCCAACTTGCAATCGTCTGCGAACTTTGTCAGCCAAGAGTCCCTTTGTGTTGACCTGGACTTCAGAGAAGTAGATACCAAACAGGAGAGGACCCTGTGGGACTACACTCGTGACTAGTCGGCAGTCTGACTTGGAGTCCGCTACTTTCACACTGTAGGTTCTATCTGTGAGCCAGTTTGCAACCCACCTAGTGATATGGAGGTTGATGCCAAGCTTAGTGAGTTTTTCTGATTCCAGAGTGGGGAATGGTATCAAAAGCCATGGCTAGATCAAGGTGGGCTGTACAAACCACCTTGCCTTCATCCACAGCTCTGGTGACTGACTCAAAGAAGTCGACCCAAGTTGAGCAGGCATGATCTACCCTTCACAAAACCAAAATGTGTAGGATCCAAAATTTGGAGAGTCCCTATATCCTTGTTTGTTAGCTGCATGATGATGCGTTCCATAGCTTTGCATATCAGACTCGTCAAAATAAAAACATCAGAAAGTCTGACCAATTGTTTGTATCATATGCAGAACTAGCATTGAGTAAACCAGTTACCAAAGTTACTCTGTTTAGGTGGATAACAAATTGTATTTTCTCTGTATATAACAGATTGGGCATTGCTGGGACAAAACCTGTTTGAGCCCATTCCACCACATCCATGGCAACTTCCTTAGTTTTTCAGTCTAGAGTGCCCATGGATGATATTTATGCAGAAGCTATTGGGCTAGTCCCCATACCTTTATTATTGATTACAAATTAGATCTGGTCTCAAGAGGAAGAGCATCTTGTGGTTCTATGATGCTCAAGAATATCCTTCCTTGAGTCCGCCCTGAAAATTAGGTAGCTGGGGACTCTGTCCCATCAGTTGAGGACAGAATGAAAATTGACATAATCAGATAAAGAAGTTATGTACTCACCATAACGTTCCATCTGTGTTGTCCATTTTCATTCTTTCTCAACTCTCTTCCCACCAGTCCCCATCCTTGAAGCTTCTGGAAGAATGAGTGCTTAGTGGACTTGTTTGCCCTTATTTTGTACCTAAGCTCCAGATATGGCTTCTACATGATAATTTCCATGTTTTACTTTCTACTAAGGCAGCAAACAAGAGCTGAGGTAATTGGGGTTAGTTTATTGTGGGTAAGGGAGAAGTTTGAGAGTTTTTGGTTTAGCAACAGCCGAGTCATATCCGAAGGATCAGATCCAAGCCCATCAGTTCAGGAAGAATGAAAATGGACAACACAGATGGAATGTTATGATGAGTACATAATTTCTTTTTATCTGATGAGAATACCTGAAAGATTGTCTGTTAGAACCGTTACCATGTTTAAGTTTTTCATTTTGTAGTACTTTGTCTCCTATTGAGAAAGTTAATTTCTTTTTGTAAAAGACCTTTTCTTCTGCTGTTTTTCAACATGTTCAGAATTGCATTGTCAGGTTATTTTTAGTTTAATTTAGTTAACTGGCTAGGTGGACTCGGTTGAGGATCTTTTCCTTCGTACTCCAGGCCATAGGTGCAGGGGTGAAGATACTGTATACTGACTAGAGTATCCAGTCAGTCAACACATTTGTGGCAGGAAACTGTCATTCCCAGAAGTCACACAGTCAAGATAGCATTCAGACTCCATGTCGGCAGTTGAGGATTGAATATTACAATCTTGGGACTGTGATGCAGAAATCTTCCCCACTGAGCCTTACACTACCCAAAAGCTCATAGTGTGATGTGAAGAAATGGCTTTAACAGAACATCTGTGGTAAAAATGTTTTTAATTTATTTACATTTGTTAACTCTGCTAGTGGACTGATTCTGGGACACTTCAGTCATGATTCAAGCCAAGGGTGGCAGAAGACATAGTACAGCATATACATTTGACTAGGAGTTGTGCATACTTTTAGTAGTGCTGTTGTATATGAAAATGTAAACCATTTGTAGTGCCTTCCTAACCGTCATTTCTGTTTTGGACCTTACTTGTAGTCATGACTTGTGACAGGGTTTGGATATGGTTCCAATGTTATTTAAAATGACTAGTCAGACTATATTGGGCAAAAAATAGAAGCAGTTTAACATTTTCTGTGTTGCATTCTGAAGAGTGAGTTTTGCATTTGTATCTTTATTTTATTTATTTCACATTTGATGACTGGGTAAGGACACTGGGGCAAGGGCCTTTTTCTTACAAGACTGGGGAACAATGGCAGTAGTTCAAAAACGTTTACAGTTCATTTACATGAACAGGATACAGAAATGTGTATGAGACTGATGTAAAAATATAAACAAAGTAATACTCATAACCTTAGTGCTGTTGAGTTTAAGTACCAGGCTGAAGCCCTGAAACTAATCCTGTAACTTCTTTCTGTGGGGGGTAGTTTATGCACCTTTAATGTACCATCTCGTGTGAATTTAACTGTTTCATAGGAGACTGTAGTTTACCAGTTGTAGAAGATAAACAAAACATATGTTGAGACATATGCACACAAACCCTGGATTAGAGTAATTTCTGTCATTTTAGTTTTGATCTGCAGTTTTTGTTCTCTTGATTAGGATTTGTTTTGTCATTGTAACTGTGAAGCTCAGCTTCCATATCGATCTGTCTCCCCTAGACTTCATCTTCTTGGGTTGCTGTTTTCTGTTGTACATTGTTGAGGGCATTGTAGCTAACTGTAGCTTATATCTGTCATATAAAAGTAATAGAGCACAGTGTTCTACTAATGAAATATCTACCCTGTTAACATTTTCATGTCAGGTGTACAGGCATTCTAAGGGATTGGTCCTTGTTAAGAATAGGATGGGGAGACCCCCACTGAACGTTAGGTGTACAGTATGGGGCTGTTTCAGAGAAATAGCTTACGCCCTTTATCACTGTGTTCTGATAGTGTTAATGAACCGCAAAATATCCACTGCATGTGCGCCACTGCCACCAGCGTTGATCATGTGTTGTATTCTGAGGTTCCCCTCATTGGAGAGCTTACAGTATTAATTCAGAGGGGGGGGTAAGGGCAGTTTGTTAAACTGGTATCTTTTTAGCCTGGGCATTGTGACACAGGAGGAGCTTTTAAAGGCGTATGGAATGTGCCTTATCACAAGCACACATCTCACTGTTTTGGGCTTGGTGTAAAGACATAAAGTCCTAACTACTGCCCAGGTGACCCAGGTTTGATTAGTGGCTCAGGTGTCTGAGTTGCTGGAAGAGTTGGATGGGAATGCTTATCCCAGGGGAGGGTATTTATCCAGGCATTCCCTGTGGGGAGTCATGGTCCATGGAGGGGAGTAGCCCTTGGACATAAATGAAGACAAGGGAGGGAGGAACGAGGGTCGGTTATTACAACCTCCGTAGCACCACAACAAATGAAGACAAGGAAGGGAGGAATGAGGGTCGGTTATTACAACCTGCATAGCACCAAGGATGATGTGTGGTCCCAGAATGCACTAATGATCCTCATTGGCCCCTAACCCTAGTGGAGCAAGTCACATGGAGATTAGGAGGGGTAGGTAAATCCAACTTAGGTCAGGGGCTCTCGGCATTAGTGGTGGAGGGACATTTCACAGTTTTGGCTAGAATTTAAAAGAAAAGTTGTTTTATTTTTTTCTGTTTCTGCCTTGGTAGGTTTGTCTCCTTTTATCGTCAGTGCTTAAGTTCCTGATAAAGTTTATAAACAGGACTGAGACTTTCCTTCCCCCAGCATATATACAAAACATGTTTGTCACTGCCGTTCTGCATGCACCACTGACCATTCTGTTAATCATCCAAGTTAGAATTATAACAGGTCTGAAACCCTGAAGTCAAGAAATTTACGTTTTAACTTATGAGTTTGTCCTGCAACATTAAAGGAAATCTGTAAAAACTTGTACTAACAGTGCACACACAAATAATTCAGTAAAATTCTATTATCTCTTATGTAGAGTATTGCTTGCATAGTTCAGTTAATGGAAAAAATATTGTCACTTTAAAATTACACCGTATGTTGACATAGATTAATTTTTGAATCTGAACTGCAACTTCTTGTATGTTTGTTACTTTCTGTATGTTTGTGCAAAGAAATAGATTTAAGCCCTTTTTGGTGAAATGGTATTGTGATGTATATTTCACGGCTTCACTTCTGAAATTTTACAACTCTTTCAATATCTTAAGAACTTAAAACATTTTACCTGCAGACTTTCCAGCGATGGTGTCTGTTGTAGTCAGTTGCCCTAGTTGACCTTTTTTTTTAATTCGTATGGCTTGTCTCAAGAAATGTTTGTAGTCAAGAAGCAGTGGCCAGTTTGTGAGAAATTGGAACTTTCAGTCTTATTTCTGTTGCCAGGAGTGTTGAGTCAGGCTTGAGTCCAGCAAGGAAGAAGTCAGTAAACAGTGAACACAGTAACTACTGTATCGATGTTGCAGAGCAGAAGCTTATGTTACTTGCAGGAACTTGAGATGCATTTATCCTGATTGCTGGTGTGGTAACTTGCCGTCAGCGGTAGTTGGTAACATTGAGTACGGGAAGATAACTGCTGCTGCTCTGACACTTGCTAATTAACCCTTGTTAGTACAGACACAATTTTGTTGAACAACTTTTTCTATGAATGCACTCTGTCTTAGTTGTTGCCTCATATTTTTGATTTATTTTTCCCTTTCTTAGAATGTTTGAGTGGGAAGAGATTGGGAGTGTTAATTCTGAAGAACTTTGTCTGTGGGGGTAGAAGATTGCACAGCTGTTAATGTCATGGATAATTTATAAATTATATAAAATGTTCTTAGTGTGGTTTTGTATGTGATTTTATTAAATAGCAGTTTCACAATGAAAAGTACTGTACAGTGTAATGGATGTTTAGCATAGTGATTTATCAACAAAAAGTTGCATTGATAGCAGCAGTATTGCACTTGTAGATTGCATATCATTTCTTAGTAAGCAAAGGCTGTTCTGACTGCACACTGAGACATTTTTACATAGCACAGAAAAAAAGCCATTTGATGTAACAAAACGTCCAGAAAGTTTCTCCGGACTGAGTATTTGGCTGTACTTGCAGTCTTGCATTACTTCCCAAAAGAAAGTGCTAAATAAAGTTCTTTTTGGAAAACAAAAACAGATTAACTACTCTAGAACCTATGTATGCTGCTAAGGCTGCACTATGTATGTTTTGTTACATGGTTTTGTATTCTTTGCTTTCAAACTTAAATCCTAGTTATGGGAGGTGGAGTAAGCAAATGCCATGTGGAGGCTGACTGACCATTACTTCATAGACAGCTAGAGATGTAATTCAGAGAGAAGGTACTATTTCATTGCAAGCTCTTTAAATAATTTTTTTTTGGGGGGGGGGGGGGGGCTGGTTATAATATATTTTGGTCCCCTTCACCAACCAGTGAGCCATCAGGGCTTTTTTCCTCCCCTCTATGTTCAAGTCCTGCTATTTCTTTGTGCCCAGAACAGTAGAAGGTGGTGAGCATGCAGTAAGGGTATTGCAAGGGTTTGTCACTTTGTTCAGTCAGAGATGTAAACTCCAGCAGCAGTTTCTGCCATGCCTCTTTCTAACCTGTGGTCACCACTGTAGGTTTACCCCCTCCCAGAGAAGTTAACCGTCCCAGCTCTCCCAGCACCTTGGCCACGAATCAAACTCTGTTTGTCTGGGAAATAGGGCTGCATCCCATCATACTAAAGAGGTGGCTGGAATTTGAGGAATTATTGTAGTTGAAAGTTTTTTCATGTCTTTTGGAAACCACAGCTTTAAGTTAGCTGCAAGTTCTAAGTGGCCACTTTTGCAGACATTATTTTAATAATAAAGAAACAATGTTAAGTTGTCTATCTCGCCTTCATTCTTGCTGGATGGGTTCGGAGCCGACCTCGGCTCCGACTCGGCCACTCTAAAAGCTCGAGAGTTGGTTCCACCGGCTCGAGGCTCCCCTTATATCCCACAATGCTAGGCGTGAGTTACCTCAGATCTCGTTTGCCGCTACAGCTATCGAGACGTGTTGCTTCACCGGCTCAGGTTAGTGTAGGAACTAGTTTTAAAAGTTGAGTTTAAACCCTTAATTTAGTTTTTCCTTACAGTTTCCCCTTACCTTTAAGGTCTTTTATCCCTTTAATCTAGTTTTCTTTAATTTTTTACCTAAGAACTTATAGTTCTTCCCTTAGGCCTTCGGGTCCTCCTATTCCCTTGGAGTGTGTGTGTTTTTGTAGGGAATTTATACATTTAACAACTAAATTCTTAGTTTAATTTCTGTTTTTAGTTTTTTAAGTGTAATCGGTGTGCTTGTGTTTGTGTGTGGTTACACTTGTTCCTTGTCATGTCCAAGGATTCGAAGGTCTCAGGCTTCAAGAAGTGTGACTCGTGCTGTCAGAAAATGTCTCTGACAGACGGTCACACTTCTTGTGTGCACTGCCTGGGACCTTTACACCTGCAGGACTCTTGTGCTGTTTGCCATGGCTTCAGCCCCAGAGTCCTGCAGGAAAGAAAAAAATAAACTTATTTTAAGAGGTTTACTTAAGCCTGAGGGTTCCCTTACTGTTCCTTCGGGAAAACCCTCCAAGGCTTCTAGGTCTTCGGCTCCAGCATCTGAGCCGAGACCTAAGGCTTCGAAACCTCCATCTACATCAGCTCCAGCTGGAGCCGATGAGTCTCAGACTGTAGTTTCTGTGGTTTCCTCGGCTCCAGCTGGAGCCGAGGTATTGGAAATTCTTTTGCCGGTTCCGACTAGACCCTCTGAACCGACATCTAGAAAGAGGTCCAGGTCACCGTCCCTTGGCTCCGTTCATTCGGCTCCAGCATCTCCCTTGCTGTCTGAACGGAGCCATAGATCTCACTCCTCTAGGTCATCGAGGCTTTCGGACCATGACCTTCAGAGGGTAGTGAGTCGACTTCTTAAGTCCGAGGCACTGGCCCAAATGCTTCAGAGCCCGACTCATCAGTCGATGCCTGACCCTGTCCCCCATTATGTTCCTCCTCCGACTCCGTTGAGCTCGGAGCCGGGGCGTTTCGGAACCGAGACTGTGGTAGCGTCGGAGCCGATACAGATGTCTTCGGCTCCATCGTCGGCTCCGATTTCTTCCTTAGAAGAATCTCGGCGCCGGACTTCCCTTGTCGGCTCTGAGGGGGTGAGTGGCATCGGACCCTTGTCCGACCCCGCTCTCCCTCTCGGAGCTTCGGCGCTGGTGAGTTCGGCTCCGACATCGGCCTTGGAGCCATCACTGTCGGTGCCGAGGGAGGTTTTTAGCTTTTCGGAGCGGGGACCTCTGGCTCTGCCTGACAGGGGTGCGTTCGAGGTCATGCGGAGTGTGTTGGAACCTGGTTCAACTCCACAGTCGGCTCCGTCCGCCCCTCCCTCTTCGGTGCCTCAGGTCAAGTCGACTCACTCCCTCATTCCAGACCGCAGAGAGCCAGCTCCTCAGGAATCCCCTGTGGGATCTCATCCTCTTCGAGGCCTCTCCTGATTTGGCAGAAGAGCCCCCTCGGAAGAGAAAGTGTAAGAGGAAACACATAGACTCACCTGAGTCCGTCACCTCTGACACAGATTTAGAGGATTCCGAGGGTTCCCCGTTCCCCTTCTGAAGATGTCTCATTTGCAGACATTCTAGAAATCCTCAAGCAGAGGGGAAATTGGCCAGCCCTCAACCCTTCGGAGGATGAATCTGTGTACCTTGAGGCGTTTGGCTCTCGCCCTTCCATCTCCTGGGTGTCTCCCCCTTTGACCCCCTCATGCAGGTGGTAGCAAAAAAGGCATGGACGGCTCCTGATTCAGTGGACCCCACTCCCAGGAGACCCTCAAAATTTATCACGGCACCAACAGATAGACAATTTCTGACAAAAGGAGTTTCTGTGGATGCTATGGTGGTTGCTGCTGCCACTAAGAAGGAACTAGCTGATCCTTCAGTGCCTGTCCATCCACCTAACAAGGAATCTAGGTCTATGGACAGGTGCGGGAAGCGGATGTTCTCGTCAGCGACCTTTGCTATGCGTTCGCTGAATTACCTATGCCATTTTACTCGTCTTCAAAGGGACTTGATCAAAAGCGAGTGACATGTTGAAGGATCCTACGGCTGCGGGTTTTCAGGACAAGATGAACACTCAGCTGGCTACCCTGAACTCCATAGCTAACTCCTCCATGCGCCTCCTCTCTTATGCGGCTGATGGAGCGAGCAGGGCCGCAGGGACAGGTGTGGCCTTACGCAGGCATGCCTGGATGCGGCTATGCAACTTTGCGGACCCCTTTAAAACGTCATTCACTAATTCCCCGTTTGATGGATCATCTCTTTTTGGTCCTCAAGTGAAAGAAACCTTGACTAGGTGCGAGACAGATGGCAAGACTCTTTCTGCCGTCGGAGTCCGTTTCTCCACTCCTTCTAGGCCTTACCCCAAAGGCCAGAAAAGTGGAAAAATGTGGTTCCGAAAACAATCTCAAGGGACTTCGCCTGACGCACAGAGTCGGTTCCCCGCCAGAGGCAGAGAGGGGAACAATAATGGTAGACGTCGCCCTAGAGGCAGGGGGGTCCGCAGAACCAGGGCAATCGAGAAGCCTTCTCTGATAAGCCCTTTCAGCATCCCTGAGGTGTTGCCCGACTGCCCACCTGGGGAGGCAGCCGGGGGAAGATTGTCTCTGTACCCAGAAGCCTGGCTATCCCTGACTCAAGACAAATGGGTACAGTCCATCATTTCCGAAGGCTATTCCATTTCCTTCGTTCGCATTCCAAACCAATCAAAAAAATCCCTTCCAGATGTTCCACCCGCTCAAAGGGATCTTGCAGCTTTGGAAATTTCAAAGCTGCTTGCAAAAAGAGCAATTCAGACAGTTCCAGCAGACCAGCAAGGATCCGGAATCTACTCCAGGTTCTTTTTAGTTCCAAAGAAAACAGGGGACTGGAGACCAATTTTGGATCTCAGTATCTTGAACAAGTCAGTCAAGAAAACAAGATTTCGGATGGTCACGCTGCAGTCCATCCTTCCCCTATTGGGAAAGGGAAACTGGATGTGCTCTATAGACCTTCAGGATGCGTACTATCACATAAAAATGAACAGACACTCCAGAAGATTTCTCCGCTTCAGGCTGGGATCCAGTCATTTTCAATTCAGGGCCCTGCCCTTTGGTCTCACCACTGCCCCCCGGGTGTTTACCAAATGCATGGCAGTGGTAGCTTCTCACCTGAGACTTCAAGGATTCCAGGTGTTTCCATACTTGGACGACTGGCTCCTCACAGCTCCCACCAAGCATCTTCTTCTAATGGCCAGGGACTACACCTTTCGCATTTGTCAAAATTTAGGCATTTCAATAAATTGCGAAAAGTCTGTTTTGTCGCCTTGTCGTACTATTACCTTCATAGGCGCAAATCTAGACACAGTCAACATGTCTGCGAGACTAACAGATCAGAGAATAACAGACATACACAAACTGGTCTCGCTCCTCTTCAGCAGCAACAGAATCAAAGCCAGGTTAGTTCTCAAAGTGTTGGGGATTATGGCGGCTGCCATACCCCTGCTTCCATTAGCCAGATTCCACATGAGAATCCTTCAATGGATGCTCTTCACGCAATGGTCATACCAGCAACTTCCGATGTCCCACACGATTATGATTACGCAAACATGCAGAAATCATCTTCTGTGGTGGATGTCTTCCCCTCAGCTCTTATTGGGAAGACCCTTTGTTCCTTCCCCTCCGGTTGCTACTCTGACAACGGACGCCTCCCTGATCGGGTGGGGGGGGCATTATCAGGGCAGAACTGTCCAGGGCACATGGCAACCAGACGAATGCCACTTGCATATAAATGTTCTAGAGATGAGAGCAGTGCTTTTAGCGTTGCAAGCCCTTCAAGACTCTTTTCCCTTTGGAACGATAGCAATCCAGACGGACAATATGTCTGTAGTGTGGTATATCAACAAACAAGGCGGAACCAGGTCCTACCCCCTGTGTCGAGAAGCACTCAGACTGTGGCAATGGGCGATTTCTTCTCAGCGGTTTCTGATAGCAACGCACATCCCCGGGAAGTCCAATCAAATAGCGGACAAGTTGAGCAGAGCTATCCTCATGCCTCACGAGTGGTCTCTGAAAGACTCTGTTGTGAGAGAAATTTTTCTCAAGTGGGGTCAGCCTTGCTGCGACCTTTTTGCTACTCCCCAAAACAGCAAGTGCACAGATTATTTCACCCTATTCCCTTTACCAGGCCAACCCAGCAGAGGCGGCTCTAGTCCAAGTTTGGCCCAGGGGACTTCTGTATGCATTTCCTCCCTTCCCACTAATCTCTCAAGTGATACAGAAAGCTATCGCTCAGAAGGCCTCGTTGATCCTCATTGCTCCTTACTGGCCTTGACAGGTTTGGTTCCCCTTTCTTCATCATTTTCTGTTGGAGCGACCTTGGCATCTGGACCTAGTTCCAGATCTTTTGATCCATCAGTCGGGTCAGTTTCATCGCTCCCTTCCCTCTCTGAACCTCACTGCTTGGTTTCTCCAGTTCCAACCTTAGCCAGGCTTCCTCAAATATCTCACTCCGTCCGAGATATTTTGATAGCTACCCATAAATCTTCCACTCGAAAGATTTACTTGAGTAAGTGGAAACGTTTCGCCTATTGGGCTCAAGGAAGGGACATAGATCCTTTCACTGCTTCCATCCAAATGGTCCTTGATTTCCTAGCTGAACTCTTCCATCCAGGTTCATCTCCTTCTACTCTTAAAGTTCAACTGGCAGCTATTTCTAACTTTCATGTGGGCATTTCAGAGTCTGCCATAATGTCTCACAAGCTTTGCAAAGCCTTTTTGAAAGGAGTTTTTCTACTCAGACCTCCTATAAGAAATCCTCCTCCTCCTTGGGACCTAAATTTAGTTCTTAGTTCTTTGATTCTTCCCCCTTTCGAACCTGCAGCCTCCTGTTCTTTAAAATTGCTATCATGGAAGACTCTCTTTCTGGTAGCTATTACTTCAGCTAGAAGAGTTTCAGAACTTCATGCACTCAGCTGTCGACCTCCTTATCTGTTGTTCCATAAGGACAGGGTATCTTCTGAACCAACCCGTCCTTTTTACCTAAGATAGCCTCGGCGTCTAACCTTAATCAAAGCATTGATCTCCTGTGTTTTTCCAGAATATTCTAATAGGTCTGAACAAAAATTGCATTGGCTAGATGTTCATCGTCAGTTAAGGTACTATTTGGATAGAACCAAACAATTCAGAAAATCTGACCAGCTGTTTGTCTCCTATGCAGAAGGCAGAAAGGGACTTTCAGTTTCAAAGGTATCATTATCTAGATGGCTAACATCTCTGATTTCCCTTGTTTATGAAATTAGACACCAAAAGCTGCCTAACAAACCTAAAGCCCATTCCACCAGAGCTTTGGCTACTTCTATAGCCTTCCAAGACAGACTGCCTATTGACACCATTTGTGCAGCGGCTACTTGGGCTACTCCTCACACTTTTATTTCTCATTATAAGTTGGATTTAGCTTCTAGGCATAGAGCTAACTTTGGTTCCACTGTTCTCAAGAGTCTGTTCCGTTAGGCCACCCGGGACAAGGTGCTAGGGACGCGGTCCCATCCAGCAAGAATGAAGGCGAGATAGACAACTTAACATATAGAAGTTATGTTCTTACCATAACGTTCCATGTTAGTTGTCTTCTTCTCGCCTTCTTCTTCGTCCACCCTCCTTCCCCCTGGCCTGGACAGACCTAGAGGAGTTTTGATTGTGACCTCTCTTTCTACCACCTCTTACTTTAGGTATATGCTACTGTGCATATTTTCCTGGATCAGGATGTACGTCACCCTTCTCTTCTCCCTGGTTTATAGAGGTGGACTTTGTTTATAGTTATTCTGTACTATTATAAGCTGGGTCTAGCTTACAAACGAGATCTGAGGTAACTCACGCCTAGCATTGTGGGATATAAGGGGAGCCTCGAGCCGGTGGAACCAACTCTCGAGCTTTTAGAGTGGCCGAGTCGGAGCCGAGGTCGGCTCCGAACCTATCCAGCAAGAAGAAGGCGAGAAGACGACAACTAACATGGAACGTTATGGTAAGAACATAACTTCTGTTTTTCCATTACTTGCCTGTGAACGGTTTATGCACTTCCACAAAGAAGCAGTAAAAGCCTATAGTAAAATGAGGAATTCAAAGTAATCTTACCGAATTATGGTGGAGTGTTTGTCATTTCTTATGATGGGACTAAGTGGCACACAATTCAGCAGCATTACATAGTCAAAAATGTGTTTGTGCAGCACTAGCATATCTGAGTTTTCTGTCAGTAAAGTCACTGTAGGAATTTTGTTAGACACATCATATAAAACCAAATGAATAGCTCCCTATAGAAATGTTAGCAGCAAGCCCCAAAATGGCAAAACAAAAAAAGGCAGAAAAAGCAGGAGAACCGCGAGGAACGAGCATCGCTTTTCTCCTTTAAAGCTGTTTTTTTTTCAGGGACAAGCTTCCCCATACCCTCAAACTTATATATACCAACTCCGAAATCTCTGTATCATATTGAAAAGAGAATTTTGGGTTTGGTATATGTAACTCAATATTTCAGTCTTGCTGTTCTGGGACTTGCACTTAGTCTTTGAATTTCAGATGGCTTCTGAAATGAATATTTATTTTCTATGTGGTCATATGAAGTAACCAGTCTTGCCCTCTTCCCAACATACTAATGCATTCTGTACATTCTTAAATCTTTCCACTGTAAGTTTCTAAAGTAATGTAGGTAACCCTTTCTTTTAAACACAACTCTGAAAACATGCAAAGCAAACTTCATTATAAACAAAACTTGCTGCTAAGTGTAATGAAGCTGTAATGAATTCTGCTGTAAATAGGTTGGAGACATGCATTTGCTTAAGCACTTTCTTTGACCATGTACTAACCAGCTACCGACTGTGTAGACTGTAATAAAGTATTTTTTTATGTGATGGCAAAACCCTGCAGATAGATCCCATTCATAGTGGCTGTATTCCCTGCACCTCCCTTCCTTATCAACTTTGAGTTTGCTCTGCATCTTGGGCTAGAGGACATTTCCTTTCTTTGCATTAGTTGCTTTCCTAAGCAGTTTCCTAGTTTTGTGAATGAAAAATGAAGCAAAAAAAAAAGTTTTTCGATCACTTAACTGTTGAATGAAAAAAATCGCTGGCACCATGTTACTGATAACATACTCAAGTGAATGTCCTCCTTGGCATAATATCCTAAGGATTTCTATTTTTTGAAGACATTTCTTTTGTGTTGTGTTTCTGTTACCCTATCATCCTTAGGTTGTTGCTTGTACATGTTGTAATGTGGTTGAACATAACGAATACATGGTAGTCTCAGTTGTTAGATGGTTTTGAGGTTTACCTTTTTGCAGCATTCTGCCTTTTGGTGAGGTCTTTGCTGGCATCACATACAAAACTGTTTGACCTTGGTGACACCAGGATTTTCCACAGTGCCTGATTAAACCACGATCCTCATTAGTTATGTTGTACAGCTATATAGTAAACTCTTCTTGCATGGTTTGCATGTAAGTGTGGTAAAGGATCTGATGTCTTTTCTGCCCAGATTTAACCTGTGGGTTATCTGATCCTACTCTGAACTGAGACTAACCAAATCTTAGAGACTTCAACTTCTTGGGCTCCACCTCATCTACCTGTAATGGCTAGTCCTAACTGACAACCCACAGATTTCATCTGCTAGACTACAGCTTGTTCTCAAGCTGTGTTAGGTTATATCCTTTAACTTAATGTATAGTTTGTATTTGTACCTGTTTTTCTCTACTCTTCTTCATTTTCACTTGTTAGTCTGTCTTGCATGGTATTTCTTAGTTTTTTTTAGAATAGGTGGGGTAGTGTTAGGTAGGATAGGTAGTGTGATAGCATGAGTGAGATTTTCCCACCTTGTAGTTTGATTTGGTAACTTATTAGTCCTGTTTAAGGGGGTGTTTTTAGTGTTTTGGATATCAGACATGGAGAAGGGTTTTAAGAAGTGCTTCATCTTTGGCCATAATCTTCCCTCTAAGATGACCATGCTCAATGTGTTTACTACATTGGTCCCACACACCTTGACATTGTGTGCCATCTGTGATGGTTTTGGCCCCTGAGCCATCAATTAGAGAAGAGCTAAGTTAGTGTTAAAAGGGCCCTTGCTAGCTGATGAGGCTTTCTTGTTTTGTATGCCTGCTAGCACACATGACATGGGTGATCGGGGTTGGAAGGAGGAAACCAAAGACCCTAAATCATTTAAGGGAGACCATAAACAAGTGGCTCTCTTCTTCTAGTCAGTCAGATCTGAATATCCCAGGAGCTGTGGCCCCTCTGACTATTTTGGCACCACAGTTGCATCTGACTCCTCAGACCAGTTCTCCTACAGTGCCTGCTGTGGGAAAGGCTCCTTCTCCATCTCTCCATGTATCTAGCCCTTTTTTTGTTGAGAAAGGCTTCCTTAGGCAGGGTTTATTTATCTTTACTCCCTTATTCCTCAGCAGTTCTCTCCATCTCCTCCCTGGATCCAGGCTTCTCTGATTCAGTCCCTTTCCTCTGAGTCTTCTGTGATTCAGTCGCTATCAAAGCCTTCCTGTGTAACATCTTCAAACCAGTTGGTCCGATCAGTCGGGAGTTTGTGACCTACATAGTTGGAGCTGCTGTTGCAATCCTCCCTGCAAACCCAGATACTGTTGAGCTTTATTCCTTTGGCCTTAGGTCTTAGACTCAAGATCTCGGCTCCATCCAACATGTTTCCTCCCTTGGGCCTAATGGCACCCAGGTTTTTGGAGCCAGTGGCCTTGTCTCCAGTTGAGTCAGAGCTGACACCTTTGTTAATGCCCTGTATTGAAGGCTCATCACTTTTTGGGCTGAAAGTTAGACAAGTTGACCAGGAGTGAGGAATATGGCAAGGTGCTGTCTGCCTTATGAGTGCAGTTTGCTACTCCCTAAGAGACATGCTTCAGGAATCAGAAAATGGGTAAACATTTCTTTTTCCCAAAAGCCATTCCAAGATGCTGCTGGGGAAACTATCCCACCCCACCCCCACCCCCCCACAATGGGGAGGAGGTAACCAGAGTGGGTCCCATACGTCAGAGACCATCCACAGAATCAAGGCTTCCATAGAGCTTTCTCTGGGAGACCCTTCCAGTGCCCTTGAAAGATTGCCCAACTGTCTAACCCTGGAGGCAGCCAGGGGGTCATTGTTTCTGCACCCAGAAGCTTGGGAGACCATCACCTTACATGCTTTGATGGTACAAGTTATATCCAGAGGCTACATGATTCTGTTTTTATTTCCCCAAAAGAGAACATAAAATGCCTTCCAAGGTTGCCACCCCATCAGAGAAGGTATGCAGCTATTGAAATTAAAAAGCTGTTAGAAAGTCAAGTCTTCCAAGAGGTCTCACCAGACCAATGTGAATCTGGTTTTGGTATACCAGATTGTTTTTTGTTCCCAGATGATTGGATGTGTTCGATCAACCTCGAGGACTCTTCTACCATCATGTAAAGACAGCAATTTAGTCCAGGAAGTTTCTGAGCTTTTGACTGGGAGCCAATCATTACTAATTATGAATGTTGCCATTTGGTCTTATCACCCCCCCCCCCCGGGTGTTCACCAGATGTTGGTAGATGTGGTAGCCTGACTCAGGCAACAGCATTTCCAGGTCTTCCTGTACCGGGATGATTGGCTTCTGACCAGCTTCACTAGGGTATCACTAGTTAGGGCCATGGACTTTTTACTCTAATTGTGCCTTTCCTTGGGAGTCAACATTAACCTTCAGAAGCCCAATCTGTATCCAGTTCAGGACTTGGAGTTCATAGGTTGTCATTTGAATGCAGTGTCTCAGATTACCAAACTTCCAGCACTCAGAGTATCCATACTTCTCCTTCAGGCCACCTTTTTGTTGTCCCTACAGAAAACCTTGGCTTCCATGGTTCTCACCCCTTTAGGTCACATGGCCATGGCAGTTTGCCTAGTTCTTCTGGTGAGGTAACATATGAGGATTCTGCACTGGACACTAGTGACACAATGGTCCTACCTGGCTCGTCCAATGGATTTTTGTAATAATATTGACAAATTTGGCAGAGTTGGATCAAATGGTGGTTGGTCTCCTCTGATATTGGCTGGGAGACTTGTTTGTTCTCCCTCCCCCACAATCTGCAGTCGTATTGGACACCACCTTTCTTGGGTAGGTGGGGGGCATTTAAAAGGGAATACAGACCAGGGGACCTGGTCTATGACCAAGGCCAGTCATCACATCAGTGTCTTGGAGATGAGGGCCGTCCTCCTTGCATTGCAAGCCTTTTAAGATCTCCTCCCCATGGATGCGATCTTGGCACAGATGAACAAATATGTATGTCTTGTGCTTCCTGAACAAACAGAAACCCAATCATACTTGCTTTGTCAGGAAGCCATGAGCTTTTGGCAATGGGTGATGACTTCTCAACAGTTTCTAGTAGCAACACACATCCTGGGGAAGCCCAACTTTTTATCAGACAGTCTGAGCAGGAAAATTCTACGTCCTCAAGAGTGATCCCTAAATCTGAGGGTTGCTGCTGAGATTTTCTGGCACTGATGCACATCATGTTGCAATCTGTTTACTTTCCCACACAGCAACAAGTGTGGAGCAGCTGTTATGCCTTAGTTCCACAAAATCTTAGGATGCTCAAGTTGACGGCATAGTTCCTCCCCGTTCCCTTGATGGCCAGAGATCCCAAGCTTTCCGACAGTGGTTCGCATTTAGTCTTCTCAGAAACTTTCTACTTGCAAAGTTTGCCCAAACAACAGGAGATGTTTCACCCTTTGGATATGATCAAAAGGTTTAGATGATTTTTTCAGCACTAGTAGTGGCAATCCTTGATTTCATGGCTAATTTATTTCACTCAGCATCTATTTTTTTCACTGTTAAGCTGCATTTGGCTTACATGTCTAATTTTCATGTTAGTAGAGACAAATGTGACTGTAGTGGCTTTAAAGATTTTCAAAGGCCTTCCTTAAGGGAATCTTTTTATTCTTCCATCCAGGACCCAGTTCCACAGTGTGATCTGCCTTTTATGCTTCAAGTGATTCTGAACCTCCATGTAAACTTTTTGCTGTGGTTTCTTTGAAATTGTTTTCTAGGAAGAATTCCTTTTTTGTAGCCATTACTTTGGCCAAGCAGGTGTCAGAATGGCAGGTTGTATCTGGTACCTCCATACCTGATCTTTTACAAAGATGGATGTACTTCAGAACGGATCCTGTCTTTTTGCCTAAGGTGGTCACAGGGAACAATTTGAATCAAGCCTGTGCACTTTCCTGACTTTTCAAGTAAAGGGGAATATTTGCTTCATTGTCTCAATATTCATAGACCGTTAGGATTCTGTTTGGATAGGATGAAGTCCTTCAGAAAATTCAGCTAGCTGTTTTCTTTGAAGTCCACTTGTGAAAACCAGTATCCAAATCCACTCTAAGTCATTATTTGATTGCATTTCTTTTGTTTACACTATCAAGTGAAAGAACTTGCCTTACAAACTGAAGGATCATTCTGGTAGAGCCATGGCTACTTCCATTGCCTTCCTATTGAGGGTGGCTATGGATGGCATTTGTGCTTCTGCTACTTGGGTTGGGTCCTCATACCTTTGTGTATTTTTACAATTTGGATATTGATAGAGGTCTAGGGCCCCTCTTGGTTAGATTGTATTGTGGAATGTGTTCTCCTAGGACCTCACTAGGGTGTAACATGGCTGGGGACTCTGTCCCACAGGTTGAATCTAGATGGAAAAGACTACATCAGTTATGGAAAAGACTACATCAAATATGAGAGTTATGTACTTACCTTAACAATAGGTCTGTGTTCCGTCTATTTCAACCATCATGCCCACTCCTCCTGTGTTGTGGTCACTGTATCCTTTGGTCAGCCAGGTCAGTGAGCTGTAACTTACACCTCCTGTTTTGAGGGTCCTTGGTGTCGGGAGCTTTTCTGCAGTTAGACAGTGGAACTGTTTGTTGGAGTGGAGCAAACTCGATCTGAGTTTTGTCTGTTTGGGCTAGGTCTTATGAGTACAGGATTCAGAGCTCAAGATAACTGAAGTCTGTTGAATTTGGTCAGTCTCTGTTCCAAGTCCGATCCGATAACCCACATGTTGAACTGGACAAAAAAAAATATAACACTGCTCTATCATAAGTACATAACTTTCATTTCTTTTTTCAGCTGTTTTCTTCAGGGCTGTACAATACACTTTTTAAGTTCCCTTGTTTCACTGTTAATATTACATCTGATGTCAATCTTCACTTAATCCTTGACTTTGGGTTTAATTCCATATCTCAGAAGTGACTCAGCCATTGTTCCATCTCACACCTTCCAAAAAACTGTTGCGCTTAACCTTACCCCTAATGCTCCTCCAAGGATTACCTCAGATTTCATTTCCTCTCTTAGTGCCAGATAAGTCTGTCCTGCCAGCTCTTAAGCTAGCTTATTTCTTCAAACTGTAAGTGTTTTCTTCAAAACTTTTATTTCTTTATTTTTTCACTTATCCAGCTCCTCTATCAGCTTTTTTCTTAACATGAGTAGTGTTTATTTTCCTTTTGATTACCATCATTGGTAGTTCCCCTCTCTTTCGCTTTCTCTCTGCCATTACTGTAATCCATTCGCACCATTGTTGGTATCTTTCTTCTGTCCTTTTCTCTAATTACCACTACGGTAAACCTGTCGTAACATTGTTGGTACTTTTTTTTTCCTCTGGTTGTTTAAAAAAAAAACTTTAAACTTACCCTTTCTCCTTTCTGTCTGTGTGCTTGTGTGTTTTTTCTGCCATGGCTGATAAGGCTAAAGGTATTTCTAGCTTCAAAAGATGCCAGAAGTGTGATTGTAAATTATTAAACTCTGATTGACACTGTGTGTGTGTCTATTGCTTGGGCCTAGTGCACCTTCAAGAAGACTGTGCTATCTGTCATGACTTCAGTCACTGGGCCCTTGTAGAAAGAAAAAACAAACTCATCTTAAAAGCCCTTATAAAAATTGAGCTTCGAGGCCATGTTTGTATCTGTCAAATCTAAAACTGATGTTAGCTGCCCTTCTTCCTCTTCTTCATCTAAACATGAAGGATCTAAGAAGAGGAGCCACTCTGTTCTGGCAGTCTCAATGGCACCGCCAATAAAAATGACTAAGACTTCCCCGGTTCTCAAAGTTTCAGTGGAACCAACTGGGAAACTGCTTCCACCAGCGTTACCCTTGGTGCCTACCTCTGCACCAACAATTTCGGCACGCATTACTGTTTTGGACCAAACAATTTCTGAACCTTCTCTCTCCTCCATTCCAGTGGATTTGGAACCAAAGGAGTTTTCATTTAAAGGCAGGCCATGCACAATATATTCATCAACGTCAGACTCCTTTGCAGACTCACCTCCAAGCTCCTTCTTGGAGAAACCCTCTGTCCCTGTCAGTCTCTTCATTCCTTTTGACCAAGAGCCTCACGGAGTCAGATGTTTTGAGACTGCTGGACAAACTCATGGTGACGAAGGGGATTAGCCACTTCCTCGGTTCCTAGTGTCTCAGGCTCTGGAGCTTTACCTGTTTCTACACTATTTCTTGTTCCTCCTCTGACTCCAACTGAGCCTTCTGAGTTTTTGGTGCTGACGGTCCTGGCTTCAACTGTCTTGATGCTGGTCAGATCTGAATCTCCGGTGCCAATAACTGCTTTGAGCTCTTCAGTTCTGTCAGAACCAGAGACCTCCTGGGGTTGAAGCTTCATTGTCAGTTCTGGAGAGCATGGTTCCACTCTGGTATTGTTGGAGCTGTCCATGCTCCTCAGGGATTTGGCTTCAGAGGCAGATTCCTCAGTGCAGGATAGGACCACGGTTCAGAGGGAGTCTCATTTTGGTTTCAGGCTCCCATTCCTCTATGGGTGAGCCTGCTTTCCAGGCCATGAAAAGGCCCTTGTCCACTGCGGGCTCACAGTCAGTACCAGTTTCGTCGGACCAACAACCTTGTCCTGCCCCTCTCCCAGAGCTCCCTCCTTCTGGGATAGCAGGCACAGAAACCTCAGGCTCCAACCATGGTGGTCATGTCCTCTTCGGATACCTGTTCGGCACATCCCATTTTATCTAGGCCTTCTTCTTGTCTTGGGGTACCAGGGCCCTGAGTAATTTGTTGTACTTTCTCCCCAGTCAGTTTCTATGTCTTCTGTTCATGGGTGAGTTTGAGATAGGAACACTCAGTATTCTGTCTATGGAACAGCCTCCCAATCCATGTGAAACAGAGTGCCTCCCTAACCTAGTTCAAGTACAACTTGGACAGTTGAATGGGAAATAGGAAATTCACCCTGGTTTGGCACCTATGGCTCTAATGGATGCAGGTAACCTGTAAACGGTTCATCTCCCAGGCCCATACTTAAACTTATGAAGGGTTTTATAACTTGTTAGAGGTTTGGGATGCATGGCTAGGCTTAAAAAGGCCCTTGTGGTCATTAGCCTAGTAAAAGCCTATGAACCTAAGATGCCCCTGAATCGGAAGTGCAAGAGGAAACATTTGGACTCCCCTGAAGAGTCTTCCACATAAGGAACTGATTTTGATAAAGGGGCAGGTTCCCCAAAGTCACCTCAGATGATGTCTCCTTTGGAGACATATCACAGATCCTAAAACAGAGGGGTGGCTGGACTTCCCATCAGCCTTCCACAGAGGAATCTGTATAACTGAATGCTTTCCATGCCCGACCATCTACCTCTTGGATCTCTCCACCCGCTGACAGTATAATTAAACTGATTGCGCAGCGGGCTTGGAAGATACTTGATTCTATCAAACCAATTCCCAAGAGACCAAACCACATTTTGTCAGCTCCTCAGGAACAGCAGGATTGGACTAAAGGGATACCAGTAGATGTCATGGTGGTTGCAGCAGCCACCAAAAAGGAACTTACTGATGAAAGTCATACTATTCATCCTCCTAATAGAGAGTCTAGGACAATAGATTTGGGAAACACATATACACTTCATTTACCTTTGCGCTTAGGTCCTTGAACTTCATGGCACATTTCACGAGACTTCAATGAAATCTGATAAAGGAGCTGTCAGATAATTTGACAGGAACAGTAGCTGAAGGGGTTCAGGAAAAAGTAGCTTCCCAGCTGGCATCCCCTGATTCAATATGCAGCTCATCCATGAGGCTCATTGTGCATGCAGCCAAAGGGACGACTAGGGCAACGGGTTGTGGCATAGCCCTGAGGAGACATGCCTGGATGCGCTTATGTGAATTTGTGGAGACATTCATATCTTCTTTCATCAGTGCTCCATTTGATGGAGCATCTTGGTTTGGCCCCAAAGTTAGAGACCTTTGCCAGATTTGAGGAGGATGGAAAGACCCTTTCTGCTGTAACCATATGCTTTCCCATTCCTCAATGATCTTACTCCAGGAACCAGAGAAGTGGGAAGCTATGGTTCAAAAAGTCCCAACGACCTTTCCATGACTCACATGGCAACTACTCCGCCCAGGGCAGAGGGGGAGTTACAATGGAAGATGCCATACTCGAGGCAGAGATGGCCCACAAAACCAGGGTTCTAAGGATTCTTTCCCTGGTAACTCCTATCAGTACTCCTGAATGGAGGCACAATTGCCATCCAGTGGAGGCAGTCATGGATGATTTATTCCTACACCTACCTGCCTGGATGAGGATAACAATGGGCAGTTGAATGCAGAGGATTATAACCAGAGATCTGAAGTAGTTAACTTCATTTTATCTGCAACCTGTGGGTATTCAGATCCGTATCGGATCTGAGCCGGCAACTTTTTTTCTAGCATCTGCTCCAAGCTCCTTCCCCTACCCATAATGCACTACCATCTCCTACCTTCCCTCAGATCTTGTTTGCCATGCCAGTAGTGTGCATTGTGGTCTCCTTCGCTCTGAGCTCAGGGATAGTACGTTTTTATTAATACTTGGTCTCTTTGTGTGTCTGAGTTGATTGTTTCCCTTCCTCCCCCACTAGTATATCGCTTAGTTGTCGGTTAGACAAAAACAAGTTTTTGTTGTAAAACTCGGTAGAGTAGTTGTTAGGCCTCTGCCCTTCCCCTACATGTGTTTTGTGTGTGGTGATTTAGTAGGTAGTGGTTTTTGGTGCAGGACCATGGCTGATCAGCCAAAATCTGTGTTTAAGAAATGCACACTGTGGCCATAAGTTCTCCCCGGCTGATGGTCACACTCTGTGCGTTATTTGTTTGGAAGTGCCACATTTGTCAACACAATGTGCTATCTGCACTGGGTTCAATCCTAGAGCCCTCAGGGATCAGAAGGCCAAATTAGTAGCTAAAGGCCTTCTCCCCGCATCCATGCTGGAATCTGCCATGGCCTCGGTACCTAGTACTCAACCTCCCACCCAGACAGGGACTCAAACTCCCTCTTCTTCTGGTGCTTTGTCAAGTAAGGAAAAAGCTACAGTCAGTGTAGCTGACAAGGAGAAGGACAGAGATAGGCACAAGGAGGATAGGGACAAGAAAAGGGACAGACCTCGCAAGAGATCCCCGGACAGGGAGCTCTTCCTTAGTCTCCCTTCTAAGTCCATGAGGCCAGTTTCTCCATGGCTCCAGTGTCCTCATTTTTCACCGGAACCGTTGGAACCTTCAGATTCGAGGCCTTCGTCCCCCTCATTGCACAGACCAGCCAGATTCAAGTCGGTGGCTTCTTTGCGATCGAGACTGAGCTTATCAGACTTGGACATGGACAGGATGATGTGGAGATTCAGTCAGACCCAAATGCAGATGGGAGTCTTGCCAGGCCCTTCTCCCTCTGGAGGGGGACCTCCATGCCCTTTTTCTGCCCCATCTCTCCTTCCCCGATCCGTGCTTCGGGGCTCTTTGATCCGAGGATTTTTGAAGCTGGTAGCTCGGCGCCGACGGTTCCCCCAACCTCGACTCCGGCTATTACCTTGAGTTCCTCATATCCGACTAGTTCGGATCCGAGTGACTCTTGGAGTCGCGGACAGGGAGTCAGACCCGAGGGAATAGATTCTTCGGCTCTGCCTTTTTTGGATCTGACCCATTTCTTCGGACCTCAGACTACCCTTGCTTCGGATCTGGGGAGGGTGTCTTCCTTACTGGGTGCCAAGGAGGTGCACTCTCCTTCGGCCTTCGAAATGGTGGAGAGGGTTCTCTCCCAGGGATTGAGACCCCAGCCCATTCCCTCGGATTCCACCCAGACACCTCTGGATTTGGCGACGACTCTCTTCATCCTGTCTCAGGGACAGCCCATGCCAGAGGATCCCCAGGTTATTTCCCCTGAAGAACCCCCTGCAGCTCACAAGTCCTCTTCTGAGAGTCCCACTGAAGAGGGTCACCGTAAGCACAAGTGCAAAAGGAGGCACTTGGACTCCCCCGAATCCCTCACTATGGACACTGACTTAGATGAAGGAGAAGGTTCTCCAGGTCACCTCCCGAAGACGTCTCCTTCGGAGAAATCATGGAGATCCTCAGTCAGAAGGGAGGTTGGTCAGCCCCAAAACCTTCTGGGGATGAGTCAGTGTTCCTGGAGGCCTTTGGCACGGGCCCATCTACTTCCTGGGTGTCCCCGCCAACGGACTCCGTGGTGGACCTTATCACGACACGGGCATGGAAGGAGCCTGACACCATAGAGCCCATCCCCAAACACCCCAACAAAATTTTATCTTCCACTTCCGACAGACAACCTTAGTCAAAAGGAGCCTCAGTTGACGCCATGTTGGTCGCAGCAGCCATCAAGAAGGAATTAGCACAGAAGAGTTCCTCAGTCCACCCTCCAGACAAGGGGTCCAGGCCAGTGTGGATAGGTTTGGGAAGCGCGTTTATTCCTCAGCGACCTTTTCAATCCGTGCGCTGAACTATTTGGCATGTGATCTGGCTTCAGCGAGACCTTGCATCGGAATTCGCTGAGTCACCCCAGAGTCTTTATCGCCGCAGGACAAACAGTTGTCTACTCTGAAGTCAGTCTCAAACATGTCTATGAGGCTCCTTTCCCATGCCACAGAAGGAGCAGCTAGGGCGGCCGGGACAGGCATAGCCATGAGGCATCATGCCTGACTCAGGTTGTGTCAGTTCGCAGACCCTTTCAGGGCGTCGTTTATTAATGCTCCCTACGGGTACTTCCTCTTTTGGGAAGACAGTACATGACACACTTGTCCAGAGCAAAAAGGATGGGAAGACTTTGTCTGCCGTCGAGATCCGCTTCTCTAACCCTCAGCGGTCCTTCTCTAGGAATCAGAGAGGGCAAAAGAAGATGTGGTTCCGAAAATTTCAGTTTTCCTGGGATTCTCGGGACAACTATTCCCCCAGAGGCAGAGGGGGACAGGATCGATGCTGACCCAGAGGTAGAGGGGTCCCAGGAATTTTGGGTCTAGGGAACCTTTTTCTGTTAGAACCGGTCAGCAGCCTTGAGGGGTTTCCTGGCTGTCCTGCTCTGGAGGCATTCAAGGGAAGATTGTCATTACACCCAGCGGCATGTGGGAGTCCATTACGACAGATCGCTGGGTGTTACAGATTATGTCCAGAGGTTACACTATCCCATTTGTTGCCCCTTCAAATATTCCAAAACACCTCCCAGATTTCCCACCCGCTCACAAGAAGGCTGCAGCTCTAAAGGTTTCAAAGCTGCTTCTCAAATGAGCCATCGAACAGGTCCCCCCCCCGACCAGTCCAGATCAGACGTCTACTCAAGGTTCTTTTTAGTGCCAAAAAGTACGGGTGACCTCAGGCCCATTCTAGACCTGTCAGCTTTGATCCTGTCTGTAGCCAAACAAATTCCGGATGGTCACCCTACAGTCCATTCTACCTTATCTCCAAGAGTGCGGCTGGATGTGCTCATTAAACCTCCAGGATGCTTACTACCACATCAAGATCCACAGAAGCTCCAGGAGGTTTCTGCACTTCCGGCTGGGAGCCAGTTATTTTCATTTCAGAGCCCTACCCTTTGGTCTCACCACAGCCCCCAGGGTGTTCACCAAGGTAATGGCAGTTGTAGCAGCTCACCTGAGGCTTCAGGGTATTCAGGTATTTCTTTACCTAGACAACTGGCTCTTCGCTGCGCCCAACAAGCATCTGCTTTGTCTGGCCCGAGACCACTTCATTCGGTTGGCAGATCTATTGGGGATTACAGTCAGTGTTCAGAAATCCCAATTGCAACCAATACAAGTTTTACACTGCATTGGGGCACAGCTAGACACCTTGCAGATGAAAGTATTCTTAACTCCAGACAGGATCTTACACCTCAGGTGCCACATAGCTCAGATAGCGAACTTCAAGTCTCCAAAGGCAAGCGAGGTTCTCCGGGCACTGGGCTCCATGGCTGCCTCCATATCAATTCTCCCTTGTGCGCGCCTTCATATGCGGGTTCTTCAGTGGACTCTGGCTGTTCAATGGTCTTGGCTAGACCTGCCCAGGGAATTTCTGATCAGGATCAGTCACATCTGCAGGACATCCCTTCTTTGGTGGTTAAATTCAATGGAGATATTAGAAGGACGCCCCTTCACTTCCATCTCCAGTCCAAGCCACAGTGAACACGGATGCCGCCCAACTCGGGTGGGGGGGCATTGTTCGGGAAGGACAGTCCAAGGCACGTGGTCCCAGTCAGAGATCAAGTTGCACATAAATGTTCTAGAGATGAGGGCAGTGCTTTTAGCGTTAGAAGCCTTTCACACTGTCCTTCCTCTCGGATTGATTGCAATTCAGTCAGACAACATGTCTGTTGTCTGGTATATCAACAAGTAGGGGGGAATCATATCCTATCCCCTATGTCGCAAGGCCATGAGAGTGTGGGAATGGGCGATCACCAGTCGGTTTCTGATAGCAACGCACATCCCGGGGCGCTCCAGCATTTTAGCAGACAGATTGAGGTGGGCTATTCGGATGCCGTACGAGTGGTCTCTGAAACAGTCAGTAGCAGAGGAGATATTCCTTGCATGGGGTCAGCCTTGCTGTGATCTCTTCGCATCTCCTTCCAACGCAAAGTGCAGCAAGTTCTTCTCTCTGATTCCCTCACCAGGGGAAGCCCCCAGAGACGCTCTAGTCCACGCTTGGCCCCCTGGGATTCTGTATGCTTACCCACCATTGCCACTCATTCTGAAGTTTCTTCAGAAAGCTTGCCGACTGAGGTGCAGAGTTATCCTCATTGTGCCGTTCTGGCCTTGTCATGTTTGGTTCCCATTCTTTTGGTCTCATCTCTTAGCTCCTCCATGGGTTCTGGATCCCTGCCCGGATCTAATCTCCCATCCTTCGGGTGTCCCTCCGCCCGACCTGGGCAGCCTCAAGCTGACAGTTTGGTTGCTCCAGTTCCGTTGATTGCCAGGACTCCCGGTCTTTCAACCCCGGTAAAATCCATTCTGGTGGCTTCTCTTAAAGATTCCACTAGGAAACTTTATCACAGTAAATGGAAGCGTTTTTCATTTGGGCCTCACAGAGAAACCTAGATCCCTTTACAGCCCCTGTTCCAGCGGTGTTTGGTTTCTTGTCTGGCATTTTTCAGCAAGAAGCTAGCTCCTCCACAGTGAAAGTACAATTGGAAGCCATTTCTAATTTTCATGTTGGTGAAGAGAACATTGCCTTAGCCTCTTTTAGGCTGTGTAAGGCCTTTCTTAAAGGCACTTTTCTGTTACGCCCTCCTGTCATGTCAAGGATTCAGTGCCCCCTTGGGACCTTACCTTTGTCCTACAGGCATTGGTGGCTCCTCCATTCAAACCTGCAGCTTCGGTGGATTTGAAATTTTTATCCTAGAAGACAGCTTTCCTAGTCGCCATTACATCTGCTAGGGGGATTTCTGAGCTTCAAGCTCTGTCTGCCATGCCTCCTTATTTGGTCTTCCACAAGGATAGGGTCTCGCTCCTTAATAATCCTTGCTTCTTACCCAAAGTGGCATCTGAAGCAAACGTAAACCAGTCCATTAATCTGCCTGTTTTCTTTCCTAACTTCCAAAATAAGGGTGAATACAAACTTCATTTGTTAGATGTTCATAGACAACTTTGCTTCTATTTTCATAGAACAAAATCATTCCACAAGACTGACCAGTTGTTTCCTTTTCCAAAGCCTTTCTGGGCAAGGCTATTTCTAAGGTTTCTTTGGCCAGATGGATCACTCTGCATTTCGCATGTCTACAAAGCAAAAGATTTATCTCCTTCTGGTATTGTTAAAGCTCACTCTACCAGGTCCATGGCGACTTCTGCTGATTTTTGGTCTAGGGTTCCTTTCGATGACATTTGTGCAGCAGCGACCTGGGCCAGTTCACATACCTTAATTTCCCATTACAAATTAGATCTGATTTCTAGGGGTAGAGCATCCTTTGGCTCTGTGGTGCTCAGGAATATCCTTCCGTAGGGTCCTCTCAGGATTGGAGTAGCTGGGGACTCTGTCCCACAGGTTGCAGATAAAATTAAGTTAACTACTTCAGATAAAGAACTTATGTACTCACCATAACGTTCCATCTGAGAAGTTATACTTCATTTTTCTGCAACCTTCCCTCCCTCCTTTCCCCGGACCTTGCCCTGTCTATACAGGTTTGGTTCATTGGGCTGAGCTGCTTATGTATTTAGTTGCAGCAAACTCGATCTGAGGGAAGGTAGGAGATGGTAGTGCATTATGGGTAGGGGGAGGAGCTCTGAGCTTGGAGCAGATGCTAGAAAAAAAAAGTTGCCGGCTCGGCTGTGATACGGATCCGAATACCCACAGGTTGCAGAAAAATGAAGTATAACTACTCAGATGGAACATTATGGTGAGTACATAACTTCTTTTTTACAAAATTCCTTTTCAAAAAAACCCATACAGTCAAAAAGAGTCACAGATGTTCCACCCAGACAGAGGGATGCAGCAGTCTCAGAAATTCGAAAACTGCTCGTCAAAAGAGTCATCCAAGCAGTCCCACCAGACCAGATAGGATCCAAAGTTTACTCAAGATTGTTTTTAGTGCCAAAGAAAACAGGACTGGTGACTGATTCTGGATCTCAGTGTATTGAACAAGTCAGTTCAACAAACCAAATTCCAGATGGTTATGCATTCAATCTGTACTTTGATCTTAGGAAGAGGTGACTGGATGTGCTCAGTAGATCTTCAGGATGCGTATCATCACATAAAAATGGACAAGCACTTCAGAAGATTACTGCACTTCCAGCTGGGAGCCAGTCGTTATCAGTTCAGAGCCCAGCCCTTTGGTCTCACCACAGCCCCCAAGATGTTCACCAAATGCATGGCAGTTGTAGCAACTCATTTCAGACTGCAAGGTTTCCATGTGTTTGCATACCTAGATGACTGGGTCATTACCGCTGCCATGAAGCATCTACTGTTGCAGGCAAGCAACTATGTTCTTCAAACTTGCTCTTCGCTGGGGATCACTCTAAACTAAGAAAAATCCCATCTAGAGTAAACGCAGCAGTTAGATGCTAAACACAAACACCGACATTGTGTCTGTTCCCCCAGAAAGACTTCAAAGAATAAAAGGTGCTGCAAGACTGTTACAAACTCCAGGATCAATGTCAGCCTCATCACTTTAGTTTCCCTTGTGAGATATCACATGCAAATTCTTCAGTGGCTCTTGGCATCTCAATGGTCGTTACAGAATCAACCAGTGTCCCATCTGGTAATGATCACCAGTCTGTGCAAGAAAGACCTGAGTTGATGTCTTCACTCCAGCAGAGATTTGTTGGGCCAACCCTTTGTCCCTCCTCAGTCCGAAGCCATAGTGACCACAGACGCTTCCCAGATAGGGTGGGGGCATTCTGGGAAAGACCATCCAAGGCACTTGGTCCCAGCTGGAGGCCAATTTGCACATCAGTCCTCTAGAGATGAGGGCAGTGCTCTTAGCATTGCAAGCATGCTAGGAAACCCTCCCCTTTGGAATGATAGCGATTCACATAGACAGCATGTCAGTGGTCTGGTACATCAACAAGAAAGGAAGAACCAGATCTTACCCTCTTTGTCAAGAAGTGCTCAAGATATGGAAATGGGTGATTTTATCCGGCCGCTTTCTAATTGCAATGCACATTCCATGGAGCTCCAGCATGATTGGGGACAAATTGAGCAGGAGCATCCTAATGCCGCATGAGTGGCCTCTCTTTCCTTTGGGAGGAAAGGATATTCCGCCAATGGGGTCAGCCCTGTTGCGATCTCTCTGCACCCCCCCCCCTCCCGTGAACAAGTGCAGCAGCTATTTTCCCCTGATCCCCCCTCAGGGGAGTCACCAAGAGATGCTGTCCTTCACGATTGCCCCCCTAGTCTATTGTATGCCTTTCCCCTGATTCCTCTCATATCCCAGTTTCTAAAGAAAGCCAGCAGATCGAAGAACAGGATAATTCTCATTGCTCCATTCTGGCCTCAACAGATATGGCTTCCCTTTCTTTGGCCTCACCTAATTCTGAAACCTTGGACACTGGATCCAGCTCCAGACCTATTCTCCCATCCGGAGGAACTAGTTCATCCAAAACTTCAAAATCTCAAGCTCACTGTGTGGCTTCTCCAGTTCCAATGATTGCCAGGCATACTAGTCTAACTTCTCCAGTTCAATGAATGGTTGTCTCTCACAAACCTTTGACTAGACGATTGTACTTCAGCAAGTGGCAAAATTTTTCAAAATGGGCTACAGAGAATAACCTTGACCCATATTCTGCACCACTTGATAGGGTCTTGGAGTTTTTGGCATCACTTTTCGATGCAGAAGCATCCTCCTAGATTATACCAGTGCATCTAGCTGCAATTTCCAACTTTCATAATGGTCTAAATGATACAGCTCTGATGTCCCAAAACTTTGTAGAGCCTTTCTGAAAGTTATTTTAATACTCAGACCTCCATACAACACTTCTATACCTTGGGACTTGAATCTGGTGCTACAATCTGTACTTAATTCCCCATTTGAACCATCCGCAAATTGCGATTTGAAGTATTTATCCTGGAAAATCTTATTTTTGATTGCTATTACTTCTGCTAGGAGAATGTCTGAGCTACAAGAATTATCTTGCAGGCGTCCTTACCTAATCTTTCATAAAGACAGGGTGTCCTTGCAAACAAATTGTTCCTTTGTACCAAAAATAGTGTCTGAGACTAACATCAACCAGACTGTACAACTTCCCGTATTCTTTCTCAAATTTTCAAACAAGGGTGAACATGTCTGCATTTGCTAGAAGTTCATAGACCATTACATTTTTACCTTCACAAAACAAAAGAATTCAGAAAATCTGATCAGTTGTTTCCTTTTATTCTGCTACTCTGGGGAAACCAGTTTTTAAGTTACTCTGACTAAATGGCTCAATGACTGTATAACCTTCATTTATAACAAAAGGAAAGTACAACTATCAGGACCTGTAAAAGCACATTCAACTAGGGTAATAGCCACTTCTGCAGTTTTTCATTCCAGAGCTTCTATAGACGATATATGTGCAGTAGCTACTTGGGCATCCCCACATACCTTTGTTACTCATTACAAGCTGGATCTGGTGTCTAGAGGATGAGCACCATTTGGTTCGATGTTGCTCACAAATATCCTTCCTAGAGACCTCCCAAGATTTAGGTAGCTGGGGACTCTGTCACACAGTCAAGGATTAAGTGAAGATTGACAACATCAGATAAAGAAGTTATGTCTTACATTCCATCTGTGTTGTCGATCTTCAGTTATCCTTGACATTCCAACCCCTTCCCTCTGCCTTTTGGGCTTCTTTGTGGAATAGATCTATCCCAGTAGATTGTTTTTTTTCTTTTTATGAATACAGATACGGTGTCTGATCTGTTATTCCTGTCTGTCACTACCTTTTGCAAACTCGATCTGAGGTAATCCTTAGAGGAGCATTATGGGTAAGGTTAAGCTCGAGAATTTTTTGGAAGGTGCGAGTTGGAATAATGGCCGAGTCAGTTCCAAGATATGGAACCGAGCCTACAGTCAAGGATAAGTGAAGACAGACAACACAAATGGAACGTTATGGTAAGACATAACTTTTTTTTTTTCAGTTCCTGGTTCGTTCTTTGCTTATGTCCCAATCTCCTGCCCCCATCCTTTTTATCTCCTGGTGGATCGAGAGTTTTTCTGATTGGTATATGGTTGACTCTGACTCTCTTCCTAGATTATGAAGTAATAGAAGATTACTTCTTCCTATCCAGTTGAAAACTGTCCTTTATGCTCTAACCAGCCAGCTGAAAGCAATGCTTTTTTCAGCAGAATCCTAGAATATGCCGTTATTTGGTAGAATAAAGAAGAATGTAAAATGAACCATTTCATGAATAGCAGTGAGTATCATAGTAGTTGTAAAGAAAGAGGTTTTATCCCCAAATTTTTGCTGCTCCCTTCCCAGTGATACTTCTCTGGCTGAAGTTTTCCAAGTTCATGCTCTCATGTAAACTGTAATGTCTTCCATTTGCTCTGTTTTTACTTTTTAAACTTCCAAAAGTTTTTGAAATTACATGTTTCAGTTTGCATAATTGGTGACCGAAGTTAAGAAACCAACTCTGCCAATAGAAGTATCAGCTGGGAATGAAAGGAAGAAGTGCATGTTGTCCTGCTGCCCATCTTGGTGGGGATGGGTAGCGGTGATTGTTCAGTTGTTAGACACCTAATTGAGGCTGGAAGGGTACTTGTAGACTGTGTACTTTAAACAATGTGAGATGATGGGGGGGGGTTGGAGCTTGTACACTAGGACGACAAGTGCATGTTTGCTGCCTTTCTTCCACTATTCTAAGGATTTAAACCAGATGATGTGCAGGGATTGTTGACACTCTGGAGAATCAAGAAGCCTCTCCAGTGAAGGTTTATAGCAGATACAGTTGCAATGTAGTAATGAAGAAATTGGAGTGGTACGATTGTGACTTTTTTCTGTGGATCTGCAAGATATGTTTTTGGAGGTCTTCTGCAATAGGTAATTTTGGAATTTCTTTTTCTAATGTTTACAGCGCAGTTTAATTAAATTTGCTTCCATACCTGCATGTGTGAGGAGTATTTGGCCAAAGTATATCATGATGTCACACTGTAGAATGAGATGACACACACAACTTCTGTGTTAATCATTACTTTTTTTTACCACCCACACAGTTCAGATCCCAGACTTGCTTGTCGTCATAAGAAATTATTTATTTATTTATTTTATTGTGAAGTTCCAGATGGGGATTGCCCATTTTTCAGTAGTGGCCTGAGGACAAAAGCAGAGTCTAAGCTTCTCTTCATTGGAATGATCTTGGAGTAGTGGAGGGTCTCCATTTCCATCAGTTTTCTGGGCAGGAGATTTGAAGGATCTTATTGTCCTGGTCTCTAAAAGACAAACCTGATATGCCTACAGCTCTTACTTTGCTCACACCTCCTTTGGGCTGGATGCCCAGAATTATGAAGTCAATATTGGACTGTCTTGTTGCTCCCCTTTCTTCCCATTAAAAATGTCTCAAGTTTTGGTACAAGACTGATGACAACCTTGGGCCCCCCCACCCCCAGTTAAGCTGGTCCTAAAGGACTGTATAGACTGGAAGGGGATCGGACTGCAACATCTGGAGGCTGGGTAGCAGCTTGCTGTTGAGGGACGGGGAAGGACTTTGCTCTCGTGGGCTTTTAAGTGCAGGAATGGACTAGTGCAGATGGACAAACTTTGCAGCAATGGAGCTGGGCTTTTATCAATGAACTTTGCTACTCAGGTTGTGTGTGCGCGCGCGTGTGTGTCGGTGTAAAATGTCCCAGTTAAATATACCTGGTGGCTAGAGAGAACTCAGGAAATATACCTGGTGGCTAGACACAAACCCCGTACTTTGGGAGCAGGTAGCAAGAGCTTGAATTCCCTACCCACCACCACTTGTGAAATGTTTGCCTCATATTTTTGTTCTTGTGAAATTTGTGGTTTTCTGGATTTTGAATTCACTAAATAATGACTGGCATTTGAATTTCAGACTTCATAGTCTTCAGAAAGTACATGGTAACACAAAACCCTTTATTCTAGCAATTTTCTGTTTATAAGATCAGTATTTGAAATCTGTCCCTATTTTTGAGGTTGTATTTCCCATTGGCTTTGTCCAGGTTTTTTGTGCTAAGAGCTTGAGAGCTGTGGCGAGAACTGAATTCACTGAAAATGTTTGGGAGCTGTATTTCCCTGTTGTTGGCTTTGACTAGGTGTTTTGTGCTAAGAGGTTGAGAGCTATGGTTAGAACTGAATTCACTAAATGATAGCCATTTAAGTTGTCTACCTGTCTTTCAAGAAACAGCTCATTTGGCATAGTGTTTTTTTGCTCTGACTATAGTGCACAGGGTCCTGAGGCCTTGGCAGTGTACAGCATTTTATTCTAGCAACTTTCCAAGATTATGCAAGTAATGTTTAAAATGTGTCCCTAGTTTTTGGGCTTTTGTTCCCCCCCAATAAATTTTGGCTTTTTCCAGATTTCTTGTGCTTCAAAGTTGAGAGATACAGTTGAGAGTCAAGTGGATTTTACAATGAGCCGAGAGCTTGAAGAGAAGTTTAATGTTGCTTATGCTGGGTCTGCTTCTGTTGTTAATAGCACAACAGGTAGTGTACTTAATTTTGATACAGAAGGCTGTAGCTTCTACTCCCACAGTATGTAGATGCATTGCTGATACTGTACTGTGTTGTACTTTTAAAGGGGGTGGATGCTGCAGTCATGAGAATGCCCTGTTTGGCAGAGATACCTAGTAACAATGAACCTGTTATCCGTTTGTCATCCATTCCCTATTGCAATATTACTAGCTTATCATTTTTTAATGTAATCTAGGCAATTTATTCCTCAACGGCAACAGGCACTTTATTTGTAGATGAAACAATGAACCTCTTCATTAGTTACAGATCTCTTTAATGTGGAATCATTTAGATGACTTTTACTTCTGCAGAGACTGTGTGTATTTACTGATATTGGTGGATTGTAGAAGTTTAAGTAGACTTTTAAGAAGGAAATGTTCTGAATTGGTTTTGTCATTATTGGTGCATGCATTTTGTTTCATTGTTTACTGGAAAAATGTTCAAAACAATAAATTTAAAACGCCGTCTAACAGCTGGTACTGTATTATACAAGGAATGCAATTTAATACAACCAGGAAGGTGTATCAAAGAACACATGCATCTTTCCTGTGCAAGTTGCCTATGATTTGAAAACAGCCCAAAGTTAATCTTTATTTGCCACTGGCCAGATGTATTTTCTTTAAATGTGGGTTTCAGTACTATTTTAGTGAATGTGAGTTTCAAGGGCAGAGAAGTTTTAATGCTATGTCTGTTTTCATTGTGAGACTGCATTGCTTTATTTAGCAGATGTCTATTAGTGTTTGTGCTGTAAAATAATACTTTTAAGTGAAATCAAAATCATAGTAGAAGTAAAGCAGAATGCACATTACACTGTTTATGGTAAATGAGGAGAAATAGCCAAGGAATGAGCCATTGGAAGAGCTGCAGGGGGGAGGGCCCATTCAATCATGATTTTGTGAGAGGGGAATGGTGGCAAACTCAGACAGCCTCGGCTGAACTGTACCTCTTAACTGTCCAGATTTTGGCAGAATTAATAGATTTTTGCTTCTTATATTTGGTTTGTTCCTCATAAAATTTGTGGTTTTCTGGCAAATCATTTAGGAATGAAGTCGCTAAATAATGACAGACATTGAGTTTCAGACTTCATACTCTTCAGAAAATGCATGCTAAAGTAAGACCTGTTGATTTCTGTAGTCCTATCTCGCCTTCATTCTTGCATATGGGTTCGGAGCTGATCCTCGGCTCCAACTCGGCTGATTACAAAGCTCAAAGTCTCTTAGTTGGCTTGTGGCAAGGTAGGTATCCCATAGTGCACTAGTAAAATCCCCAGATCTCATTTGCCGCATCTATAAGTCAGAAGTGCTTCTTGCTTGGCTGTGGCTAAGTTGAAAACTTTTCTCTTTTATCGTATTTTTACTGATATTTTTTGACATATATAGTTAGTTATACTTAATATTAGTGATAGTTTTTTTTTCATAGGTAGTTTATAGAAGTGTTTTTTACAGTATACCTTTAGTTGTACGTATTGCACACAGGCGAACAGCAGTTGGGCGAAAGACAGTTTGCAAGATTTGCAAATGCCTAACGGAAAAGGGTTTGAATGTGCAATGAGCGAATGCACATTGACATTCGCTCATTGCACATTCGACATTGTGGGGTGGATTGCACTCTAGTGGGGATAGGGAAATGTTCCCTTTCCCCACTGTAGTGCAATCTTGGAGTTGGAATATTAAAGTAGGGGGTGTTTGAGGGACTTGCCCCCCACATGGGGGTGCAGGGGGGCTTGCCCCCTTGTTTTACACTTTTTTTTTGTTTGATATTAATGTTCGAAAAACAGCAAATCTGCTTTTCGATTTGCTGTTTTTCGAACATTAAGGACTGTCGCCGTTTTCACTTTCGTGGTCTCAAGTCGCTCATATGAGCATTCGAACCACTGTGATTCAGCTTTATAAGGGTAAACCATTTTTTTTGATATTTACGTAGTTAGTTTTGAGAACTTTTTGGCTGTTGGGCCCTTGTTCTCTGTGTGCTAGTTTCCGATATAGTTCATTTTACTGTAGGTCCACGTTTGTGTTAGGACCTTGTTTTTGACATTTTTCTAGATTAATATTGTGTGGAAGTGTGTTTGCCTTTTCATAGCTTGCCTGCTGTTTAAGATCCTGTTTTTTTCCGGCTTAGCTTCTTTCTCCTTTCCACAGCTAGGTCTATTTAAGGTAGAGGATCTAGTCCTCTATTTAACTTTGAATAATTTCTAACAGGGCTAGATCCATTTAAGTTAGAGGGCCTAGTCCTCTGTTGTTTCTCCTCTCTGTGCGTGTTGGTTTGTTGGGGCTAGGCCCGTTTAAGTCAGAGGACCTAGTCCTTATATTTGGCATGTATCTCTCTTAGGACAAGGCCCATTTAAATTAGAGGACCTTGTCCTCCTCCTTATTGTTTCATAGAGCTCTTTATAGCAATGTTTAAAGAGTCCAAAGATAATAAACTTGTGGGTTTTAAAAAGTGACTTAAGTGCTCACAAAAAAATGTTGATTACCGATGGTCATAGTAATTGCGTTTATTGCCTCAGAGCCATTCACCTGCAGGAAACTTGCTCTTTCTGTCACTCCTTTAACTCCAGGCTTCTCCAGGAGAGAAAGAACAAATTAATTCTGAAAGGTCTCCTCAAGCCTTCCTTCGAGTAAGACTTAGCAAGTTCTTCTTCATCTTCCAAGTCTCATTCATCTGGAAAAGAGAAGGTCAAGTCGGCCAAGAGACATTCTCCGGCGCCAAGTATTTTGTCTGATCCTCCTCAGAAAACATTAAAATTGGATAAAGCTTCTACCTCTTAGGCTCCACTGTCTTTGGAGCTGGTTGAGGTGGTCGATGTTGACACTGCAGTGTTGGCTCCAAGTTTTCAGAGCAGACTACTGAAAAATTGCATTAGAGCTGGTCCAGAGAGCTTTTGCTGGTCTCCCCAACTTTACGATCTCCCATTTTACAGAGATCCAGGTCACCTACCCTGTCATCCAGATCCTCCAAGAGCCTTTCAGAAAAGGATGTAGAGAGAGTAGTGCTTAGACTCTTGAAGTCATCTGCTTTGGCCAAATTGTTGTTGGTGCCGACCCAGACGGTTCCGAAGCCATCTGTGTCCATTCTCCCTGTTGTGGTTCCTCTTCTGAGCCGAGTTGGGCCTTTGGAGTTGGAGAGTTCAGTGCCGCTTGTTGTGGAACCCATGTTTCCAGCTCCCCTTGTGGCTGTCTCGGAGCCAAGTTCAGCTCTGACACCTTTTGCGCCGTCCATGGTGTCTAGGAGCCGAAGCTCACCGGTCGGCCCCGATAGGGACACTTGGACCCCGAATCTGTAAGGTGATGAGTCTCCCTTTTGGTGCGTCAGCCAGGGTGAGCTCGGACCTTACATCCATCTCGGAGCCGGTTGCTTTGGAGCCAAGGACTACCTCCATTTCCTTGGAACCGAGGCTGCCTTCGGAGCCAGAGAGTACTGATACTCTTCCCCCTCAAGCACCAACCTCTGTCTCAGCAGCTTTTCTCTCTCTCTCTTGGCAACAGAGACCCCATTGGGTGGCTCCCAGTCTTCCGAGACCTCCCCAGAATACCCTTCTGAGGAGCCCCCTCAGAAGAGGACATGCAAGAGGAAGCTCGTAAACTCCCTGGATGAGTCCATCACCTCAGACACTGACCTCAAGTAGTCAGAAAGGTCCCCCAGGTCGTCATTTGATGTCTCCTTTGTAGACATCTTAGAGATCCTGAAGCAGAGGCGCGTCTGGCCCACTGTCACCCCTTCTGATGAGGTGTCAGTGTACCTGAAGGCTTTCGGGTCTCAACCTTCAGCCTCTTGAGTGTCTCCACCTTTTGATGAACTAATGGACGTGGTTAGTCAAAAGGTGTGGAAAACTCCTGATGCCGTGGAGCCAGTCCCCAGAAGACCCAACAAATTTTTCTCAGTCCCAAAAGAGAGAGAGTTTTTGACCAAGGGTGTGGCTGTAGATGCCATGGTGGTGGTAGCGGCCACTAAGAAGCAACTAGCGGAGACTTCATCTGTCCATCCACCGAACAAGGAGTCTCGAACAATGGATAGATACGGGAAGCGTATCTTCTCTTCAGCGGCTTTTACCCCCAGATCACTGAACTATCTCACACATTTTACTAGGCTTCAGAGAGATCTCCTCAAGGAGCTAGGAGATGCTTTTCTAGGTACATCTACTGAGAGAGTCCCTGAGAAGGTGAGTGCTCAGTTGTCCACCTTAAATTCCATTGTGAACTTCTGCATGAGGCTGATCTCCTATGCAGCCTACGGGAGTGAGTAGGGTAGCGGATTCCGGAGTTTTCCTTAGGAGACACTCCTGGATGCGCTTGTGTAATTTTGCGGAGCTTTTCAAGTCTACCTTTACTAACGCCCCCTTTGATGGTTCTTCTCTGTTTGGACCAAAGGTAAAAGATGCACTCACCAGGTTCGAACAAGAAGGGAAAACTCTCTGTGTTGTGGTAGTATGTTTTACCGTCCCTTCTAGACCATATTGCAAGGGTCAAAGAGGTGGTAAAATGTGGTTCAAGAAGTTAGAGATTTTTCCCGGATGCACAAGGTGATTCCTCCTTCAGAGGCAGAGGAGGAGCTGCTAATGGTAGACGTCACCCTAGAGGCAGGGGGGGGGCAGCAAAATCAGGGTGGCCGCGATTCCTTTCTAGGCCGTCCTTGTCAGCACTCCTGATGTGGGGCCAGGCTGTGCTTCTCTGGAGCCAGTCGGGGGTTGCTTATCTTTGTATCCAGAAGCCTGGCTAAACATCACCCAAGACAAATGGGTACAAAGAATAATCACCAGAGGATACGCCATACCCTTTTTTCTTCCACCCCACACACCCAAGAAGATCCCAGATGTTCCACCCAATCACAAGGATCAAGCAACTGTAGAATTCAAAAGTTGCTGTCAGAGAGTCATCCAAACTGTTCCCGCAGACCAGATAGGATTCGGAACTTAATCCAGATTCTTTTTAGTGCCAAAATGAACAGGGGACTGGAGGCCCATATTGGACCTCAGCAAATTAAACAAAGCCGTAAAGAAGGCCAAGTTCCAGATGGTGACACTGCAGTCTATACTCCTTCTGTTAGGGAAAGACAATTGGATGTGCTCCATAGACCTCCAAGATGTGTACTACCATATAAAAATGGACAGAGCATCGAGGAGTCATTTACACTTCCGGCTGGGAGCCAGTCATTACCAATTTCGTGCTCTGCTCTTTGGTCTCACCACAGCCCTCAGGGTGTTCACCAGATGTGTGGTGGTAGTGACAGCTCACCTGAGACGTTGTGGATTCCAAGTGTGTGTTTACCTGGACGACTGGCTCCTGACTGCCACCACCAGGCACCTACTCCTACAAGCCAGATATTCAACCATCCAGCTATGTTCCCAGCTGGGGATTACGATAAATTGGGAAAAGTCTGCCTTATCGCCCTCTCAATTTGTGACTTTTATAGGCGCAGAAATAGACACAGTCGCCATGCTAGCTCGTCTCCCTGCAGACAGAATTCAAAACCTCAGACAACAAATTTACAGCTTGCTTCCTCTACAGAAAGTCAAGACAAAGGTACTGCTTGAAACTCTTAGGGACCATGGCCTCTACCATAAATCTAATCCCACTAGCCAGATTACATATGCAAATTCTTCAATGGCTTCTTTTTTCCCAGTTGTCTCTCCAACAACTGCCTCTATCTCATCATATTCTCATAACAGAGTCTTGCAAAAAGTACCTTCGTTAGTGGAGTCAGCCCGATTAGCTGACAACAGGCACTCCATTCCTTCCTCACCAACCCGTTGCCACTGTGACCACAGATGCCTCACAGATAGGGAGGGGAGGGCATTATCTAGGCAGGACTGTCCAAGGCACATGGCAAGATCATGAGGCTCACCTGCATATCAGTGTCCTAGAGATGAGCGCAGTCCTTCTAGCGCTGCAAGCACTTCACGACTTTCTTCTCTTGGGGGCGATAGCAATCCAGTCCGACAATATGTCAGAGGTATGGTATCTAAACAAACAAGGAGGAACCAGATCTTACCCCCTTTGTCGAGAGGCTCTTCATGTTTGGCAGTGGGCGATCTCTTCCCAACGCTTTCTAGTAGCAATGCATATCCCGGGGACAACCGACAAGCTCAGCAGGGCAATATTGATACCTCACGAGTGATCTCTGAATCAGAAAGTAGCGGAAAAGATCTTCCGCAAATGGGGACAACCTTGCTGCGATCTCTTTGCCAGCCCGATCAATGCCAAATGCAGCAGCTATTTCTCCCTTATCCCCCCACCGGGGGAGTCACCGAGAGACGCATTTGTTCACGATTGGCCCATGAGACTCCTTTATGCATTCCCTCCCTTTCCGCTCATATCTAAAGTGATCCAGAAAGCAAAGTTCTTGGGAAGCAGTATGATTCTGATCACTCCTTACTGGCCTCATCAGATTTGGTTCCCCTTTCTTGGGCCTCATCTCCTAGAAGATTTATGGAATCTGGACCCAATTCAAGACCTCTTGACACACGTCAGGCTCCCTTCACCCCTGCTTCCACACCCTCAACTTGACAGCGTGGCTGCTCCACTTCCATCCCTAGTCAGGCTTCATGATTTTTCACCTGCTGTGGCCCATATCCTTACATCTTCGCACAAACCTTCCACTAGGAAGTTATATGCTAGCAAATGGAGAAGTTTTTCTGTGTGGGCAAAAGAGAAAAATGTAGATCTTTACACAGCATCCATCCCTGTGGTGTTAGATTTTTTTGTCTTAACTTTTCCAGCAGGGATCAGCTGTTGCCACAATTAGGGTCCAACTGGCAGCGATATCAAATTTTTATTTGGGACAACATGAGCCTAATCTGATGTCCCACAGATTATGTAAAACCTTCCTTAAAGGTGCTACTTTGCTGAGACCTCCCTTTCAGGAACCTGTACCTCCGTGGGATCTAAATTTCGTTCTGTCCAAACTAACTTCCCTGCCTTTTGAGCCCGCACATTCATGTCAGTTGAAGTTTGTGTCTTGGAAGACTTTGTTTCTAGTAGCTATCACATCAGCTAGATGGGTATCAGAGTTGGAAGCACTGTCAATCAAGCCTCCTTATTTGATTTTCCACAGACAGTTTCCCTTTGTACAAATCCTTTTTTCATCCCTAAAGTTTACTCTCGGACTAATTTGAACCAAACTATCGAACTGCATGTATTTTTCCCTAATCATTCCAACACTGCAGTGTATAAATTTCATCAACTTGATGTTCACAGGCAATTATGGTTCTACCTCTGTAGGACTAAGGAACTTAGAAAATCAGATCAATTGTTTGTGTCCTTTTCTGAGACTAGAATAGGTCTGCCAGTCTCTAAAGTGACTCTAATTGGATTTCCAACTCTATTTCCTTTATTTATTCCTTCAATGGAAAGATCCTCCAGTTCAAGATTAAGGCTCATTCCACAAGATCCCTGTCCACATCTGCTGCCTTTCAAGCCACAGTTCCAATTGACAGTATTTGTGCAGCAGCAACTTGGTTCACCCCTCATATCTTTATTACTCATTACAAACTGGATTTGACCTCCAGGGGTGGGTAGAGCCTCCTTTGGTTCCACAGTACTCAGGAGTATATTCCCGTGAGCCACCCAAGAAAAAGGTGCTAGGGACGCTGTCCCATATGTAAGAATGAAGGCGAGATAGGATTACAGAACATAAAGAAGTTATGTACGCACCATAAAGTTCCATGTTTGTAGTCTATCTCGCCCTTCATTCTTACGAACCCACCCCCGTCCTGGAAGGATCTGGAGACAGGATAGTGTTGCCTTTGGTAGGGTGGAGACCTTTCACTATTGTTCTTTCTGGATAACCTTTCTATCTCTTTTATAGTTAGCAGCAAACAGGATCTGGAGATTTTACTAGTGCACTATGGGATACCTACCTTGCTGCAAGCCATCTAAGAGACTTTGAGCTTTGTAATCAGCAAAGTCGAAGCTAAGGATTGGCTCTGAACCCATATATAAGAATGAAGGGGGCAAGATGGCTACAAACATGGAACGTTATGATGAGTACATAACTTCTTTTTCTGTCAACTGTCTAAGTTTATACAAGAGCAATTATTAGTACTGTTTGTATTTTCCCCCAATATATTTGGCCTTGTCCAGATTTCCTGCATTGAGGATGAGAGGTACATGCAAATAAATCGCTTTATAGAATTAGGTATATCCAAAACTCTCAGCTGTCCACAATTTTGGCTCCAGATGTTGCTCTCCCCCTAATAATCCCTCCGCAAAAATGGCAAATTTGGAAGAAAATGTGGAGGGTTTACAATTAATAAATTGTAATAATCAGAGTTATAGATTACTTTTAATTTCAGAAATGCATGTAGATTCTCTTATTTTGTCAGCTGCTCAAGTTAACAGTACTAATATTAAAAAAGTGTCCCCCCTTTGACAGGTTCCCAGCTGTATTGTGTGGCTATTTTATATTTTTGCATCACATTTTTGGTCCGTTTTTCATAAAATTGTGGTTTTCTGTCAAATTAGTGGCAAATCATTAAAAACTGAAGTTAGAAAATAATGACAGACATTTGAGTTTAAGATTTCATACCCTTCAGAAAATTCATACTAATGCAAGACCTACTATTCTATTATCTTTCTAAGTTTATAAGAGCAATATTTAAAAATTTTCCTTATTTTTGGGCCTTTATCCCACTTCTGTTATTGTCCTTGTCCAGGTTTCTTCTGAGGCTGAGAGGTATGACAAATGTGTCAGGGACATCACCGTCAGCCAGAGGCATTTCAATTTGTGACATACTTTTTTCACCCCACTCCCCCATGTAGTGACTCTGGACGTGTCCAGGCAAGGCAAGGAGCAGTTATGCAGTGCAAGTGTGCAGAGTATCCCTCTATCCAAGGTAGACACAAGTACTACAGTTGCTTTTCATCTGTCCTTGATTTTGCAGAATGTTCTGGTTTTCTGTCATATTTTTATACTGTTGATTTATGCTGCTTCTTATTCAGAAAATGCATGTTGTTGCAGTTTGTTGCTCTGTGTTTAAGTAGCAGTGCTTTAATGACCATGAGGTAAGCTTGTCTGAGACTGTAAGATGCAAGTACTGTTAAAGAATTACCAAAATTGAAAGCCTTTTTGTTGTTGCCATACAGAGAATATTTACATAACTAGATAGCGTATAAGCCTTAGGTATTGAAATACATATGACAGTATTTTTAATAAAGGACAGGATTACAGTATTTTCAGAAGTTCATTACATTTGTTAGAGACCTTCAGTCATCTTTGCAGGCTTTACCCGTAAACTAAACAGAATGCCAATGTATCATGTGTGGTCCATAACCTCTGCAGTAAATTAAGCAATTTATCTTGAGCTTGTTTCTTGTTTGCTGTTCATTTTTTACTTTGATCATGTTTTCCTCATGGCACAAGTAGATAGTTGTTGTCAGGCAGCAGGTCTTTTTTGAATACAAAACATTTTTAGAAGTGGGGGTATCACAGAGATTGCTACTTTCAGCATGTTACTTGGTACTTGTATAAAGCTGAATATAAATTATAATTAGAACTGCAGTGCAAGAAGTCCTTTGAGTTGAGTGCTGCTTATTTTTTATACTTGATTTTGACTGGCATTCCAGTGATGTATTTAAAAGGTAGCTTTTTTTTTTCATGCCTCGCAACCTTTTTTTTCCATCTAGATATTAAGTAAGCTGTCAAGTAGCCAATGCATTGAAATATTTTTTTTTCTTCTACAATTCATTTTGTCTTGATTGGACTCTCATAATGACGGTTTGGCAGTGGCACCCAGGACAGCATATTTAATTAAAGTCCCAGTTTCTGCATTTTTTAGCATAGCTGTTCCATCCCTTTCTAGTTGGACACATCCCTTCCCATTGGCTCCACCCATTCAGCTGTCTCCTGCAAGCCCCACTTTGATTTCAAGTCTCCAGCCGCCACTGGATTCCTCCCATTTAGGAGGATGTCCTGTGAATTCCATAAAGAGGCTGTTAAGTCTGCAGTTATAAGAAATTTTTGCTGCAGTATCTCTTCTGTTGGAGACTATTATTGTATCATGTTTTCCACTTCCTTTATGATCATTTTGCTGTAGCATTTTGTTTATCTGGCAATGCTTATGCTTTCTCAAAATGACTACTTTTTTTGCCGAAGTTTTGACTGTGACCCATGTGTTTGAAATTTAGTGGTGGTTGCGCAGCTTAGATGTTCAAAAGAATTGTCTCCACACATCTTGAAAAACTTAAGCAGTTTGGTCAGCCTTTTTCAGAGTTTGGTTAACATCCTTCTTGCACATACCATTGAAGACTGTTGAAGGATCTTCTGAGTCTGTCGTAGGTCCCAGAGTTCATAACAGCTTAACACTTTGCTGTCTGATAAGGTGCTTAAGGCACTGGGTGGGGAAACAGGTTTTTCTCCCTTGCTATGATGGGATTTAGGCCTCTTAATTTGTTTATTTCATCTAAGTGCCCTGGAAAAACTAGCAGATTTCCCTGAATCTGGAATCAGGGCAGCTTTAGAAAAGACTGTAGTTTGTTTTTATTGTGAGCTTTGACATAGCCTGCTGTAATTTTCACTTTACTGATGCCATGGCTGGGGTAGCAGGCTGAGGTATATTTATTTGCTAAATGATGCAGCTTTAGACTTTTCTCTTCAAGGATTGGAGTAGATTAGACAGGCTCTTCTGGATGCTTCATTATAGACTGGCATGTTTGTTCAGGCCCCGCAGGACATGGTTGAGATGACTGCAAAGTTAATTTTTTGGAAGCCTGTCTTTGTGATGGTCATCATCTTTGCTCTCAGGATATCAAGTATGAGGTCCCTGTTTATAAAGAATACTAGCTGGTCTTTTACTGTACTTGGGTTTTCTTTAGAAGTAATACACATTTCCCCTCAGAACGGGTTTTAGAATTGTCCCTAAATCATTCCACTCATTTTTTTGGTTTCTTCATGGAACAGAGTCCCAGTTAGTAGGAGCCATTTATATCTTAGACATACACCATTTGCTCAGGCTTTTCCTGAAAAAGGTTCTACTAAAGCAGTGGTTTCAAACTGCTGGCCCTGAGACCTCAGGTAGCCCTCAAACTGGCCTTTATTATAGGTGAGGGAAGTGACAACACTACTTTCTTAGCTACACTGCCAGCATTTTTTGTCTTAGATTGTGTTCCTTGCCTGAATTTGCCAGTCCTCATAAAGCAGCAGTGGTCATTTGAGTTTGAGACCCCTGTACTAGACTGATAGCTACTTTGTGCTCTTTCAAAGGTGTCTTTATCACAGACATTTTTTCTCTGATTTCTTTACTGACAATTCACACCTCTAGTAGACATTATTTTGACGATAATTCTAGGAGTTGGGCCTCCTTTGACTCTTCACTGCTTCAGGACCTCGTGTTTTAGGCTCATAGGTTTGTAGGTAAGTGCTAAGCTTAGCTGCTCTTGTGGGACATTTTATGCCTAGCCAGTTTCCCTTTTTTTGCTCGAATTTATCTATCCCATTTTGTTGTAGATTGTCCTTACCCCATTGTATGGTTAATAATTTATTATATTACCCCTAAAGAAGAATAACTGGGATTATATCATAGGATGTAGGAATGCAGTTTTTGGCATTTAGCTTCAATCCATGACTTTGGCACCAGTTATTTGAAACAAACCATTCTACAGGATGGGTAAGTCATATAGGGATTCATTGACTACTTCTAGCTTGCAGTCTTATGCAGACTTGGTCAATCAGAGTCTTTTGCTATGTTTTTTGTTTTTCCTTTTGTGCAAGTGTTACAACCCTGTGGCTTAAGCCTCCCATGAAGGTTAAATTTGTATGACTAAATGTTTGTTCTAATATTTTCCAACTGATGAAGGCTTCCAAAGTCAGATGAACAAATATGTACTTAGTATTTCAGCTGAGCTGTGTGAGGGAGCTTTCTGCATTGGAAGCTTCTTACCATCCTGCCCTTCCCCTGAGTGTGATGCCCCAGCACTGGCCCAATAATCAAGGAGCCTCAATCCTCACCACTGGCAACAGTGGGGGACGTACACACTGGGAGGATGACGACATGCACACACAATAAATTGCAATTTCCCTTAAGGGCACACAGAGGTCACAGTCAGTCTGGGCTGGTTTCTCCCGATCCCCAATAAGACTCCCCACTACCACAGCTGTGGAGTTGAGTCCTTGGCCAGGGTTCCAAGCCAAGTCCTCCCAACATTCTTTCTGTCCAACCAGTGCTTTGTGTCCCTGCCCAAGTAGGTCTCTCACACGCACACACACCCCTGGGAAAGGCTGGCACAGGTTTACTAGCTATGCCCCCTTCTGCCCAGCCTATAAGCTAGTTATCATTGCCACCAGAACCACTTATCAGCTACTTTAAGGCCCTCAGCAAAGGGTTTCCAGTCCTACTGTGTAATGTTAATGTTAATCCAAATGGTAGTCTCACCAAGAGCAAATCAATTTAGGAGTGGGCCTGTACAGTGTCATCAGGTAGATATGCAAGTACTCTCAGTGCTTAAATATCTCTAAACAGATCAGCCACAATTAAAAGGTTTAAATATATTTAATAATAATTAATAAAAGAACAAGACAATACTCAGTAATAATCAGTTACATCAGAGTTCAAAATCGCAGGAAATATTTAAAACAACATTGCAGGACAGTCTCAAAGAAAACATCTAAGCTACACTGCTATATTCCTATCTGAATCTAAAATAATTACTATGCCCTAAAAACTTACTTACAGCAAGGCAAATGCAGAGGTGATGATGAGTGGATGTTCTTATTAGGTCAAAGACAAAATGCACACACTCTCCCTCTCTCTGAGAGAGTTCTTAGATTAATATCAAATATTACTGCTGGTTTAGCTTGGATGACATCACTTTTTGTCACCTGACATCAGTTCCCCAGCTAAAACCCCATTGTCACAAAGTACAAGCATTTTTAGCATCTCTCTGTGAAAAATATATATCTCTCAGAAGTTTGCAGATCCTGGAAGCCATAAAACAATAAAACACTTTTACATCTTAAACCTAGTAATTACTTCTCTTTCAAGACAATACAAAAAACTTATAGCGCTAGACATTGTCTGCTACTGCCCTGAAACTGATAACATCTCATCTGAAGTAGTTGTGTTCATTTGGTCTTCAACCTGTGGGTTCCCAGATCCTTATTGGATCTGACTCTGCCGCATATCCAGCATTTGATCCACGCTCACAGCTCCTCCCCTTACCTATAATGCTGTTGTCTCTTTTCTCCCTTTAGATCTCATTTGCTGTTCTGCATGTTTGCATTGTGCTCCAAACTCTCTGTGATAAAAGTTTGTAGTCAGTGCTGTTTTTGGTGTAAATCTCCCTTTTTTTCTCTACCTGCTTTTTCTCTACCTTCTACTTCCCCTTTGCATTTTCCGTTGATGTAAAACAACAAAAAAAAACTTTCTCTCTTTCCCTTTGCATGTGTGGTCTGTGTGATTGAGTGTGTGCTGGGCCTGAGGTTGGGACATGCCTGATAATCCCAAACCTGGCTTCAGAAAATGTACAGTGTGTCGCCATAAGTTCTCCCCAGCCGATGGCCATACTCTGTGCATAGTGTGTCTTGCGGCAGCCAATCTCCAAACCACCTATTCCATCTGTGCCTGGTTTAATCCCCTGGCACTTAGACAGGAGAGACAAACTCATACTTAAGGGCCTTCTTCCCTCTTCGGGGACTCATGTCCTTGTGCCTCTGGCTTCTGCCCTTGTCTTTTCCCCGGCCTCTGGGACTCAAACTCCCAAGAGGTCTGGGGATGGAGACCAAGAAACTAAAAGGGATAGGCCAAAAAAGCAATCCCTGGATCCTTTGGTTTTGGCTTGCCTGCCACCAACGGTTAGATCGGTTTTGAGACTGGAGTCTCCCTAGATCCATTTGTCTCACTTTTCTCCAGAGCCAGAGGAGCTCTGGATCCAGTCGCCAGCTCAGGCTTCTCTTCACCACCCCTCCACGCTGGTGTCAGTTGCCTCTTCCTCCCACTCCACACCCGTAGCTTTAGCGAAGTGGAGATGGATAGGATGATGTGGAAGTTCATCCGCACCCAGATACAGATGGAAGTCTTGCCTGCCCCCTCTCCCTCCAGAGATGGGAACACACAGCCCTTTTTCTCCCCAGTTACTCCTCCTCTGATCCGACCTTTGGTTTTGGAGACGTGGCTTTGGTATCGGTGCTCCAGGAAGTTCGGCTTTAACTCTACCGTTGGGTCAGAGGGTGATGGCTCCTATTGTCCTTTCTCAGGATGTCTGTTCCCCTTTGGGTTTTGATGTGGTGGAGAGGGTTTTCTTGATTTCTTTGAGACCCTTGACCATCTCGTCTTCAGACTCCACCCTGACTTTCTCTGTTTCTGTTGTGGTTCTGGCCATTTTGCCATCTCAGGGACAGCCTGCCACTACTTTGTCTCAGGACACTCCTGCTTGGGAACAGCAAGATGTTTGTGAGTCCTCCCCAGAGATCCTCACTGAGGAGATCCCTTCCAAACGTACTTGCAAAAGGAGGCAGTTAGACTCCCCACCAGTCTCTCTCACTGAAGACACCGATTTGGAGGAAGGGGAAGGTTCCTCCCGGTCACAACCCCGAGGATGTCCCCTTCGGGGACATCATGGAACTCCTTCGCCAGTGAGAGGGGTGGTCTGCCCAAAAACCTACCTAGGGCAAACTGGTGTTCCTCGCGGCATTTGGCGCAGGACCCTCTACTTCCTGGGTGTCCCTTTCCGCAGATCCCTTAGTGGATCTCATTACATCTCAGGCATAGAAGGAACTAGACATGGTGGAGCCCATTCCCAAATGTCCGGATAAATTTTGAGCCCCCCAGACAGATTATATTAGAATAAGGGATCCCCCATTGATACCATGGTGGTGGCAGCTGCCACTAGCAAGGAGCTTGCTCAGGAGAGCTCTACATTCCACCCTCCTGACAGAGAGTCAAGAATGATGGTCCGTTTTGGGAAGTGGATGTATGCTCAGCGACCTTCTCTGTTCGGGCGCTGAATTACATGGCATGTGATTCAGCTGCAGCGAGACCTAGTTAAGGAGATCGCTGAGTCGACCCAGGAGTCCATGTCGGTGGAGGACAAGAAGATTTTCTCCGCCCGCATGGCCACTCTAAATCAATTGTGAACACCTCTATGTGCCTCCTCTCCCATGCAACTGAAGGAGTCACTAGGGCAGCTGGTACAGGCATTGCCTTCAGGTGACACGCCTGGTTCCGGCTCTGTCAGTTTTTGGAACTTTTCAAGATGTCCTTTACCAATGCCCCATACGACTGTTCTTCCCTGTTTGGGAAATCAGTACGTAAACCTTTAGTTCAGAGTGAGAAGGATGGGAAGACTCGGTCTGCTGTCGGGATCCACTTGTCGACCCCTCAACGATCCTTCTCTAGGAATCAGTGAGAGACTGAGAAGATGTGGTTTCAGAAATCTCAATTTTCCCCGAGACACTCAAGACTCACCTTCCCCCTAGAGGCAGAGGGGTATTTGATAGACGTCACTCTAGAGGCAGAGGAAGTCCAAGAAATTACGGGTCTCTAGAACCTTTTTCGGACAAACCCACTCAGCAACCCTGAAGGGTTGCCTGATTGCTTATCTCTGAAAGCAGTCTGTGGCCATCTTTCATTGCACCTAACTGAGTGAGAGTCCATTACAAAAGATTGTTGGGTGTTGCAGATTATATCAAGAGGCTATTCAATCCCATTACTTGAGCCACCTCCACGCACAAATATATCCCGGACGTTCCACCCATGCACAGGGAGGATGCAGCATTGGGAATCGCAAAGCTGCTAAGAAAGCAAGTCATCTAACCCATCCCCCTATACCACTCCAGAGCAGGTATTTATTCCTGGTTCTTTTTGGTGCCAAAGAAAACGGGGGGGACCCAAGACCCATTTTGGATCTCTCCACCTTGAACCTGTCTATGGCTAAGTCAAAATTCCAGATGGTCACCCTTCAGTCTATCCTCCCCTTCTTGCAGGAGAACAATTGGATGTGCTCAATCGACCTCCAGGATGCGTACTATCATATTAAGTTGGACAGACGCTCTCGGAAGTTTCTCCGCTTCCAGCTAGGAGCCAATCATTATCAGTTTAGAGTGCTCGCTCCCCTTTAGTCTCACCACAGCCCCCAGGGTGTTTACCAAAGTGATGTCAGCAGTAGCGGCTCACCTGAGACTCCAGGGCATTCAGGTATCTCCCTACCTGGACGATTGGCTCCTCACTGCCCCTTCCAGACTTCAACTTTGTCAAACGAAGGATTCCTTTCTTCTCCTAACCCAGAGGTTAGACATTACCATCAGTCTCAACAAATCAACTCTGACCCCCCAGTCTAAACATTAGACTTCATTGGGGAACAATTAGGCACAATTCTAACCAGAGTGTTTCTTAATCCAGACACAATATGCATTCTGAAGCTACATGTTCTTTGCATTATTCAAACTCTGTCTCCGACAGCGGAAATAGTATTGAGGACGTTGTGGTCCATGGTGGCCACGATCAATGTCCTGCACTTGGCGCGTCTTCACATATGGATCTTTCAGTGGACCCTTTAAGTACAGTGGTCCCTGTTAGATCTTCTGTTAACACACCCTGACAGAATCTCTTCAGTGTGCCTGGATTCTCTTCGGTGGTGGATTCATTCCTCAGACCTGGTTCGGGGATGTCCTTTTCTCCCACCATTTCCCAAGACAGCCATGGTGATTATGGACGCCTCCTCGCTGGAGTGGGGGGCACTGCTGGGGAAGGACAGTTCAAGGCACTTGGTCCCCCTACGAGTCCAGTTTGCATATCAACGTCCTGGAGATGAGGGTGGTGCTTCTAGCGTTGCAGGCTCTCCATGCCCATCTTCCTTCAGGAAAGATTTCTATCCGGACAGACAATATGTTGGTGATCTGGTACATCAGCAAACAGGGGAACCAGATCACATCCCCCATGTCGCGAGACCATGAGAGTATGGGAATGGGTGATCTCTACTAGCCATTTTCTGGTGGCAACACACATTCCGGGGAGGTCAAACATTCTGGTGGACAGGCTCAGCAGATCAAGTCTGATGCCTTACGAGTGGTCTCTGAATCCTTCAGTAGGGAACAGATTTTTCACAAGTAGGGTTAGCCTTGCTGCGATCTATTCACCTCTACTTCCAATATGAAATGCAGCGAGTTCCTCTTTCTGAATCCCCCTCAGGGGAAGCCCCCAGAGGCGCTCTGATTCATGCTTGCCCCCCCCCAGTCTTTTGTATGCTTATCCACCTCTTACCTTAATACCAACATTTCTTCAGAAAGCTCACAGGTTGGAGAGCTTAGTTATCCTCATTGCCCCATTCTGGCTTCGCCGAGTCTGGTTTCCCTCTCAGATGTCTCATCTGGTGGCTCCACCATAGAAGTTGGATCCAGTTCCAGATCTCATCTCTCAGGGATTCCCCATCCAGACCTGGACAGTCTAAAGCTCACTGCTAGGCTGCTCAGTTCCCTTAATAGTCAGGACTCCCGGATTATCCTCTCACGTCAAAGAATTCTAGTGGCGGCTCATAAGTCTTCCACCAGAAAATTGTACTCCAGCAAATGGAAACATTTTTCTGTGTGGTCCTCACAACGTGTATTAGATCCTTTCATGGCTCCAGTTTCTCCAGTGCTGGAATTTTTAACTGGAATTTTTCAACAAGGTGCCAGTTTTTCTGCAGTCAAAGTTTAACTTGCTGCAATTTCTAATTATCATATGGGGGATAATATGGCTTCCTTAGCATCTTCAAAGTTTTGTAAGGCCTTCCTGAAAGGTACCTTTCTTCTTCAACCCCCCGGTAAAGGACCCTACGCCACTGTGGGATATTATCGTAGTACTTCAGGCCTTAGTCTCGCCTCTCTTTGAATCTGCAGTTTCAGTGGATATGCAATTTCTGTCCTGGAAGACTACTTTTCTGGTTGCCATTATTTTTGCCAGGAGAGTTTCCGAGCTTCAAGCTCTATCGATCAAAGCCCCTTATATGATTTTTCATAAGGCCAGGGTGTCTTTGCTTACTAATGCATCTTTTCTACCTAAAGTAGCTTCAGAGGCCAACATTAATCAGGTGATCAACCTCCCAGTCTTCTTTCCAAATTTTCAAAACCAGAGAGAATACAAATTGCATTTACTAGACGTGTACAAACAGTTACATTTCTCCTTGCACTGGACAAAAACCTTTTGTAAATCTGACCAACTTTTCATTTCTTACTCCAAACCCTTTTTAGGAAAACCAATCTGTAAAGTTACCATCGCCCGTTGGATTTCTCAATGCATCATTCGGGTGTATTTAGCCAGGGGGATTTCCCCACCTAGTCAGATGAACACGCATTCCACCAGGTCAATGGCCATGTTAGCAGCTTTTTGGTCCAGAGTTTCATTAGATGATGATTGTTCTGTGGCCACTTGGTCTTCATCCCACATTATAAATTGGACATTGCATTCAGGAACAGGGTATCCTTTGGCTCCGCCGTGCTCCAGAATATCCTTCCATGAGGGCCTCCCAGGTGTCTGGTAGCTGGAGACTCTGTGCCACAGGTTGAAGACCAAATGAAGACAACTACTTCAGATAAAGAAGTTATGTACTCACCATAACCTTCCATCTGAGGAGTAGTTAATTTGTCTTCAGCCATCCCTCCCTCCTTCCCCCGGCCTTGTGTGAACTGCTGGTTCCTCCTAAGAATAATGGAGGTGGTCACCATAAGGGTGCCTCTTATCCTTATCTTTGTTGTTGGTTGCTCGTATGGACAAGTCTTTGTTGGGTCGGGTGATGGTGCTGGATTGGGCAGCAAACATGATCCGAAGGGAGGAAGGAGACAGGAGCGAGCATTGTGGGTAAGGGGAGGAGCTTTGAGCTTTGATCAAATGCTGGATATGCAGCCAAGTTGGATCAGATACAGGTTCTGGAACCCACAGGTTGAAGACAAATGAAGAACTACTACTCATATGGAACGTTATGGTGAGTACAAAACTTCTTTTTTATTACGTGGTTATGAAGCAATTTAATTTCAGCTATTTTCTCTGAATTTTTTTCAAGTTAACCTCCTGTGTTCCAGTTTCTGTTGAACATATACATCTAAACAGTCATGATATTGCAGGTACATTCCTGTTCTATTCCAGTAGGGCATGCTGTGGTTACATTTTAGCTTAGTACTTTGCACACACTTCTGTATAAATCATATCAATATTCACAAATGACATAGAATTATTTACAGAATTCCAGATAGCTGGGCTGGCAGTTTTTCTCTGTGTTACACTGAGCCTGGGTGGTCTATCTGTCCTGCAGCAAAGGATGGATTTTTCTGTAGGTCAGATGAATGTGATTTTTATTTGTTTTTTATGTTTGTGTGTGTGGTTTTTTTTTCTTCTCTGCCTGCAGGTAGCAAAGATGTTGAATGGATATTTTAGCCTAGTGTATCATGGCATTTATCACATACTGACTCTACTAAGCAAATAAAATGAAAGAAATTTCTGAATAATGTTGAACTTGGGAATATTAGAAGATGAAATCCCAGCAGTTACCTTTGCAGTAGTATCCCCATTAGCCATCCTATGTGGTAGGTGCATATCTGTTAGATCTGGGAAGAAAGAGAAGCCAAATGAAATGTTTGCATCAGGCTTATTGTTCCTGGTAACCTTCTTGGCACATTTTTTTTTTTAATTCAAAATTACTGTTGAAGCTTGAGTGTTGCCTGATAACAACTGTTAACAGTTTTGGTTTGTCAGTTGTTTAAGCAAGGGTTAGCATGTGGTCATACTTTATTTGCTTTTGCACCCCTTGATGTGTGTGTGGGGGGCTCTAATTCTACATCCTTGGTATCTATTCATACTAATTTTGACGATACAAAGTAGTACAAAATGGAAGTTGTGTACATGAAAATTTGAACTTGTCTTTGCGTCTTCTGTGACAGTCACAATTACAATCCAAATTACAACATGTACTGCAATTTTCAACAAAGTTAATGCTGCTGTGGCAATGTTAAACTCAGATGTTCCAACAGCAGTATTCTGTGGCATGGTAAGTCACATGGTCAGTAGTAGTCCTGCTGACCCAAAATCAAGGTACAGCCTTTGCTACAAAACACTGATGTACTTAAATTTCAACACAAAAACGGTCTTTCTCCTGTGATGTTTTATCACAGGAGAAACTGTAGTGCTTCCCATCTGGCCAGCCCCGGAATATGGACCAGTGGCAGTGCCTGTTGTTTTTGAAGATCCATATGCAAATCCTCATGCATTCCCTGCAAGTGTTTAAGAATTAAGTCTTTCCATCTTGTTTGATGAGACTATCGGGATGTTGTCTGACTGAATGAGAACATAGCCTTGTAAAAATATTCATGCAGTGTATGGAAGGAAAGAACTGCGTCCAGGCAGGTGTGACTTGACAAAATACCACATACTTTATAGCTGATACAGTGCCCCACCATCCGAAGGGTAAACATTTCCATGATACTATTCATAGTGTTGTTGAAATGAGTGGCTTGCCTTCTGCCATATTATTTGGAATAATCCCTAAAATCAGATGCTTCTTGGAGACGTGTGAAATCCTGATCAAAACATCCAGGGATTTCTTTTCTTGTGACTACTCTATTCTGTCATCTGCAAGTTCCATCATGTGATGTCTGGCACAGAGCACCAGTGCAGCTGAAGCTGCCATCAAACTTAATTTCTGTTTTACTTTATTTATCCTTTCTTGACTGAGTTAGTCACACTAGGCTGGTGCTCTCTGTTTAGGGGGAGACTCAAGGTGGTATTTGTACTACTAGGGAAAATTTGGCCATGGCATCAAAGAACTTTGCCTATGCCCGTAGAGACATGCTGGCTTTTGGTGAGTGTGTTTAAAGAGTACAGATGTCTGATAGAATGTCATAAAATGTCTCTGGGGATAAAAATACCCAGAGATATATTGGTATCTAAGGAATAAACTTTTAAAGCCAAAAGTTGAGGTGCAAATTGAGGTGGAATTTTGCATAGCTCACAGTGATCCCAAAGAGGAAGGGATGAAAAGCAGACACTCACTCTAATGAGACCATCTCTTTTCAGCCAGTGGTAGACAGTTGCCTAAACAGGGAAACACTTCGATACCTTGTAGCCATAGAGGAGTGGATACTGCTCACATTTGTTTTGTAATCACCCAAGGACTAGCTGTAAGACCAAAGGGAAAGTGCAAAAATGGTAATGAGGGACTGCCTATCTGAACACACAGGAACCTTTTTGACTGCTGTCTTTATTTTTGTATAGGTAAGTATCGAAGGTCCAAAGAGCATATCCAGTATCTTTTTAACAAACATGGGATTTGTGACTGAGGGATGACCATGGAAACATTTTAGGATGAAAGTGCAGAGGTTGCTCAAGTCCAGAGAGAGCCTGAAGTCTATTCTAATGGCTCCTTTTTTAAGAAGCTTTTACATCATCTGTCTTGGTAGGGTTTTCTGACAAGAGGGAACAGTTGGAAAAAGGTCATGATGGTGTTGGGGGAGAGGAGCAGAACAGTAGTGGCAAACCACTCTGAAGAATACCTTCATCTATGAGTGGCTGAAGTAGAAATTAGTACTAATGTAGTCGACCCTGGATTACCCAGAGTTAGGAGTTGCATTGAGTGGTAAATTGTCATATCCTACCACTACAGCAGCTTTATCCACTGTTAAATTTAACTCCTAAATCATTAGTTTGCCAGTAGTTGTAGTCATGGATACTAGGGCTTTACGGATCGGATCTCTTTAAATGGAGAAGGGGAGGAACTGTTAGCTGTTCCATCTGTAACATACTGTATTTCATCCATTTCTGAAAATACAGGATGCAAGTCAAATAGTTTAATACCCAAAAAGACAGAATGGAGGTAATAAACGCATGCCAGATATGTTTAGAGCATGGGATGACTCATCCTGGAGATTCATAAGAGCATAAGCATGTTCCTGTCTAGCATCCCATTGAGTTTTGGAGTGCTTGCCCACAAGGAAAACTCCTTAGACAGAACAAATAGTCTTTCATCGGACGACTTCACAGTGTTGGTGGGTCAGACTTACTTGGTAATATCTCAGAAAATGCTTTACACCCCCAAAACTACTCCACCGCTCAGCAAGCCTGCTGTAGCCTTCACTGAAGGGGATAAGACCGCCTTTGCTGGCCATCCTTCTGCATCAGTCTGACAGTCTTTCCAGATGCGGAGCTCTATGAAAGAAATAATCTGTGAGGTTCATTTCTGTGTTGGATTCATTCCAAGTGTTTGGCTAACATTACTAGATTTTTTTATTGGCCTTTTCGCTTCGTAAGATATAGAGAATGAAATGTCTAGAGGGCTTTTTTTTTTTGTTTGTTGAGCTTCTGTTTTGAGGTGCATTTCTTGATGTCGTTTCTCTAACACACACCAAAGTGGTTATGTTGAAGGACCCAGTCACAATGGAACTATTCCAATGATAAGTCCTTTACAGAGCCAGTCGACCTGTTTAACTAATGTAAGGTGCTGAACAGAACTAATAACCTTCTAGAGAGAAAAAAAAAATGTAACACAAGTTTTTCGAGCATGCATCATTCACTATAGAAACTACCTAGAAATTGTTAATGCTTGCTTATGTATGCCTCTTTGTATTCTTGTATGTACAGTTGTTTACTCATATGTTTTGTTATTATGTGGAGCTTTTCTCCCCAGGCCTCCACTGAAAATGGACCTGTGCCCAATCGGACTTCCCTGGTTAACAAATGTAAAATAAAATAAATAAATAATCTTTTCTGTCACGAATACTGTAAAAATCATAAAAAAAATGTAGTAGTGGAAAGTGTATAGATTTTTTTGCATGCTGTGTGTTAAGTAATGCAAAAAAAAACTTATTACATCTACAAAAGGGTGAATGGTGAAAATATTTTAAAAGTATAATTATGCATTCATTTAAAAAATTGATGATTATACATAAAAATTAGATTTTTTTTATGATTTTGTAAGAATTTTTTTCATTTATTTATTCTTACGTTACCCACGTCTTCAATTTTAAGGTCACATGGAGTGCTGTAGCCTGTCCTGGAACTCAATGCAAGACAGTGGAACTATTCCTGAATGAGTTGGCAGCACACTATAGGATGCACTCACTCACCCCCTGTTATGTAGCTCAGAAATGCCTACAGACATCTTGCAAAAACACCATTCACCTATATTGCATCTTTGGGAAGTGGAGGGATACTGGGGCACCCCACAAAAAAACTCACAAGGACACAGGAAGGGTATGCACACATTGCACAGATGACACCATAGCTCAGAACCAGGCACTGGGAGGTAAATGTGCTACCATGCCTTCATTTTGTGAGATTAGGCTTTTTGTCTGTGTGCTTTTGACCTGCTGACCATCAACATTCCCCTTCTATTGCTCTCAAGCCCATTTATTCCTCATCAGCAGGGGCCCTCTGGATAGCATGAGAGCTGAAGCCATCTTCCAAGTAGGCTTGAAGATGAGAGCTGTGAGGAGCAGCTTTCTGCTGTTAGATTTAAGGGTCTGGCTTAACCCCACCATCACCAACAACAAGCAGGACCATTCAGGTGTTTTTAGATGAACCATTTGGTTCCCAGACTACTGAACTTCCTGTTCACTCTGCCCTACCCCCCCAAGGCTTTCTCTTTAATAATACAGATCTAAGAATCATGTATTATACCATAACCCTCCTTTAGTGGCTGACTGGTGCACTTTCATCACCATGAGGGCTTTTACAGTACCTTCTCCTGCACATGTGAGCTTCCTTATATCCACAGCAGAGGGCGTTATCTTTGGCTTAGCAGAACATTTTCCCAATCAAGGTGCTGCATCTATTCTGTCACCTCACAATAAATGCAGGCATTGTAGTGATCTAGCTGCCTCCCTTTCCCCCAAGATGTGTGAGTTGACATTGGCTGTGCACACTCACCCTTCACTTTTTGGACCTCAAGGATTAGGGCTGCTAGCCGAACCTTGGCTGTTTGTGTTATAATGGGCAAGTTATCTTTCTGTGCCAGAGACCATGTAAGATTAGTTTTAAAAAATAAGACTAAATAAAATTTAAAATTATTTAACAATAAAAACTTTTAAGTACCGCAGGACCTTTAACATATACCTAAGCTGCCATCAGCTTAGGTACCAGCAGCAGTGGCATAGGGGGATAAAACCCTGACAACAACCCAGGCTCAACTAGCAGTTTGGGCACTTGATGGTGCTGGCAGGAAGGATAAGCAAGCCTACCTTGCTGAGATGGGGGCAGAGCTGGGCACATACTACTATCCTTAGAAGAAATAATACAGACAGACACCCTAGGAGTGGGTGTTAGGCTTATCAAGCCAGTAATTGTGTGGGAACCTTCAGAGTAAACGAATGGAAATGTGTACTCAGAGGGGGATGGTATTGTGGGCCACCATAGTCTGGAGGTTTGCTTGTCCCCTTGCCCAGAAGGTGGGGGGTTAAGTAATTAAAAATATGCTGTCATTGCCAGGATGCCAGGTAGAACACAAAGTACCCTCATGGCTGGCTGAGTAATCTCCCCTACTCTCGACAGCTCTCTCCTTGTCTGTGAGTGGAATCTATAGTTTCCAATCAAGGGGAGACTTCATGGTTAAAGGCACCAAAACAAGGATAACATTTAAACCAACCTCAAGCAGTTAGGCTTCCATTTGATATGTCATTTGAAGAGTGGCAATGCAGGAAAGCACTGTATGCCTAAAGGTGCTCTACAGTGTCAGTACTGATGCATGAATTCAGGTACCTGAACTGAGGAAAGAAAGCTATAACCATCAGATCTTCCTGTTCAGTGCAAAACACTAGCAGACTTATTACAGGGTGACTTGGGGCTAATAGTTCATCCCACGTTTCATTATTCTCAGGGAAGATGTGCAGTAGACATGTTTAATCGATGGACTGACAGGAAGCCATCTTTGTTGTATGAAGCAAATGATACATCCTTTTAAGCTAGGTGCAGCTGAGTACTTTGAGGCAGGAGTGGACTGAAGCAGTGAAGGGGTTAAAAACTGTTGCTTAGGTTAGAGGTGTAATAGTGTGTGCAGCAAATACTGTGTTGTTGTGAGAACATTAATGATGAAACAGAAGAATAATGCTGTCCAGCCCATCTTGCTGGTACAGAGGAAGAATATCCACCTGCATTAATTTTGACCCTTAATTGAATAGCTGCTAAGGCACTTTGGGAGCCACAAAGGATGTGTTATATGCAGTGCTTGCTTAAATAGGGTACTGAGTTTAGGGTAGTTTCTTTATGGGACAATTTGTGCAGTAGAATCTTTCGGACTGAAACTCCTACCAAACTGCCAGCTGTGTGGGAGTGTAGTGGTTGCTGATGATGTTATAGTCCTACAGTAGTGTGTGAAACAATTTGCAGACTCCTATGCAGACCTTCAGAGTCCCCATGGGACACTGAGCAGGTAGTGGAAACATGTCTCTTCCCATTAACTATGAAGCCTTGCAGCGCAACTCTACAGTTTTTGTGGCACATATTGAAAAGGTGAAATTGGTGGGGATTTAAAAAATGTCATTCTGCACACGCAAGTTGCAGGAAATAGTAATCTAGGTGCAGTCACAAATTCATATCACTCATTTTTATAAAATTGCTTACCATAGACAGTGTACAAGTCATTTAAAGCACAGTCTCATTGCTGTGACGAAGTTCCAAGATATTAAAGGAAAGAAAGCGCTTAGAAATGATCTGCCTGTGTGTCGTGTTTCTGTCTCCTATTGCCATTGAAGTTTTTTCTTTTTATGCTGTGGTGAATTACTTGTGTGTAGTAACATGTCTCTCATCTTCACCCCCAAAAGTAGGGCAGCTAGAGACAAGAATATTTTTTACCCTCAGCTTAGATATGTACTACCTCTTCTCACACATAACTTAAAGAAATTTTTCTCTGAATTGCAAACCATTTCCAGTAAGACTTATTTTATTCTCTTATCCCCCTTCCACAATGTACATCAGTGTGTAACAGAAAAGTAGGTAGCTCAGCTTCTTCTATGGCAACAAGCTGAACTACTACGAACCGCTTAGCATTTATTCACAACTCCACAGTGATTCGCTTCCAGAACTGAACTCTAGGTTTAAAAAAAACTCACAATGTCAGCTACACTCAGAATGCCACATTTTTTTCAAGACCCCAGAGTAATCGAACACTTACTGAACAGCTCTTTTCTATCCTTTGCAGCAAACTCTGAGACAGCATCCCCAGTGGCATCAAAAACTGCCATTCTGGCAAGGAATTTAGATTGAGGTTATCTGAACTCCTAAAACATACAAAAAATGTTCATGCTTTACGTTCGGTGCCATAATTTAAGGATTCACGATTATAACCACCCAGTAGAGCATTTAGACCATTACTTTTAATGTTCAGTAGAACGTAGTTGAGCACTTAGTATTGTATATATTTAAACATCATGTTCCATTGTATTCATTTGGCTTGAATTGCTTAGATTACTTAGCTGTGCATGTGTGTGTGTAAAAACCATGTATCTGTTATATTTTCACTGTTTTTTGTCTGTCGATTTCATTGTCAGGAACTGACTGCATTGTCTTCCAGGCTGGGGAAATAAAATCTTGCACTATAGGACTCAACTCATTAACAGCCAATAGACTTTATTCTCTGCACTGACTGACAAATGGGTGTCATGTTTCATATTTTCTTGTATTTATAAATGTTTCTGTTAATTTTTTTTTGAGCATTGTACATCCTGAGGCCCACATGAAACATTTTTGTCCTTGACTGGCTTTTTCTCTAGCTTTACTTATTGTGTCCTTTTGATCATCATTCTTTGTGCCTAGTATGTGTGAGACTTTTATTATGCTCTTTAATCTAATAAAACTTCTCAGCCTCTACCCCCTTTGTTACAGTTAACTGTTTTATTACTTAGTGTGGGGGGTCAGATGTGGTAGTAGTTGTATCCACACCTTGTAGCTTATTGCTGGTGCCAAGAGTGTCTGAACAGTTGTCTGTACTTTGTTTTTCCTAATGATTACATGAACAGCATGCAGATGTCATTAGAGACTGTAGCTCCCCCAAGCCTTGCTGCAAAATCCCAACCTACTTGAGAGCACTTTGTAACCTTGTATGAAGGAGTCTCTGTGGGCCAGTAATGTAATGCTTCTTCTGTCTCACTCACCCTAAGGAAACAGATGACCTTTGACTTCCATTCCTTATTTCAACAGGCAGGTGTCTAAGTCCTCCCGAATTTGACATCTGTTTTTATATTATTCAGTCTCCCTCCCTCTGTCTTAAGAATACTTTCTGCTATTTTTGCAACGTTACCCTGTATATCTTTCCTTCAGGAATATTTGTTATAGTACACCTTGTTCTCCTTCCTAGGCTCCATACAACAATAGATTTGTTGCGGGAGCACTTTTTTTTTTTTTTTTTTTTTTCCTAATGGCCACAAATCGATTCTACATAGTATTGCATTCATTACATTGTTGAAGATATCAGGTCAAATGACTCAAGTCCACATTACGGCTGATATCCCAGACATATTTGCAATTATTGCAGCAGTAATCCTACATACAAGCATGTTCTGTTGTGGTGAGCATACTTTGTTTTTATCTGCTTTGCTCTTCGCACATTTTGTGACCTAAACAGATGAATATCAATAATTGTGCACAGTTCTTTTTTTTTCTGGGATCTGATACAGGGGCAGTGTTTGAGTTGCAGGCAAACTGCTGAATTCTTTAATTTGCTTCACAGCTGGGTGCAACAGCCTACTGCTGCTATATATAGACTTTATGGTTAATGTTCGAAGTTTTTTTTTTTCAAGTGGTATTTCATCACTGCTAACATTTTATTTCTTTTCTGCTTCATGGGTTCACCAGAACTGCCTGTAAGAAAGGAATGACATGTTATTTAATGTATGCTTGTTATGGATAGAGAAAATTGTGTTTGCATTTTATGTATTGAGACATTTTCTTTAAGTGGCTGTTTTGCAGTGGGAAAAGAACTGGAGTAACACAACCATGTTAATATAATTTTTGTCACGTTGCATCTACTGCCTGTCAATAACCTGCCCTTTTCCAGCCAATCAGCCCATTCATTCTCGATTGCCACGTCAAGGGGGAAATGGAAGGGACCATCATTCATACAGGGGTTGTTTGTGACTTGTGTGTGTGCAGTTCTAATATCCCCACGTGTACTAGGAGTAGACAAAAGGAAAGGCATGCGCATTGGGTGTTCGTGAAGAAATGTCCCCTGTTTTTCTCAAGGGGGCACCCCTTCAAGCCACCCTACCCTGCACAGAAACACAGAAATTCCCCAGTCTTTAGCAGGAAAATTGCACCTACCCAGTGCACTCTCAAGGGCTTGCAACCACCTCTCATAAAGGGAAGTATGCCACACTTCTTTACTCAAACTCCCCCAAGCAGCCCCCCCCCCCCGGACCCCCAGTGCCAGAAGCAAGCTTACTGAGGCTGTTCTTTACATGCCAAGGTTCAGAATGTGACACAGATTTCTGCCTCATCACATATATAAATGACAGCTTGTAGTTTGGGCATAAAAGCAATCCATGATCATTTTTGTCCATTCTTTGTACATGCCATGGTTCCAGTTCAGCATTCATTTATTATCTGCTAACCATTTTATCTTGTTTAAGATGTGGTGTGGCAAGTGGGTTTTTTAAACTCTTGCTTCTAAGGAAGTGTGTATCTGATGAAGTTAAACTATTGTGGATTAACGAAACGTGTCTTATTTTTGAGCTTAATAAATACTGCTTTTGTGGATCTAGTTGGACTCAACTGCTGTGTGATACAGGTCTACTCAGGATTCTTTGGTGTGGATTAGCAGTTGTTTAAGATTGTGATGGAGCCATTGTGTCCCACAAGGCAGTACATCTAAGGCAAAAAAAAACATTTGCAGATAAGGTATTAGTCTATCCCATCCTGCACATGTGCAGACACATGTATCATACATACTTGGATGCACAGTTTAGGAGAAGACCAGGATGCTTATTGTGTTGTGTCCTTGGCATGTGGGAGTTAACTGGAGACCCCGGCTGACAAAATGTACACATGGAGAACATGTGAGACTACGTACAATGGCTTCCCAGGTAATAATCAAACTGGAGAACTATGCACATGTTTTAACTAATTTTGCTTACTGTTTTCCTAGCTTACATAGCTGTACGTGTACACGGGTGTTTTACAATCACTGTAACTTTCATTGATAACAGCCAACAAATGGCATGCCACCTTACCTGTCAACGTCTAAGCTCACGAAATCTGGACAAAGCCAAAAAGTAATGGGGGAACAAAGGCATGAAAATAAGGGCAGATTTTAAATATTACTGTTGTAATCTTTAGAGAGTTGCTAGAATTAGCATGCATTTTGTGATGAAAATGGTCTGAAACTCAAATCTGTGTCATTATTTAGTGACTTCACTCCTCAGTGGTTTACCAGAAAACCAAAATTTTGAGGAACAGATCAAAATTATTAGGCAAAAATATGGACGGTTGAGAGAGATGCTTGCCTCAATTCAAGATCAGTATGTTTTGCCAGCTTGCACTTAATATTTTTGGCTATTATCATTAATGAGTAGGAGGAGTGATGCTTCTCACAGTGTCTTCAGTTATTTATTGATGGCATTTTTATCATTTTTTTGATATTACTCTGCCTGTGATTATCGGCCTGTAGCCTTTTTTGTTACATGTAGTCCTGTTGACCCTCTCCATTGCAGGACAGAGGAAGACAGAGGCAAGAGTTGTGGATTGTGGTAATCATCCATTACGTGTTTAGAGATCTGGAGTTTATTTTTCATTTAGTGCACACATGCATGCACACACACTTTTGGCTAAAGAGTGCATGTATACTGTGCTTGACCTAGTGTGAGTACATGCTTCCACATATTCATTATTTACAGCTAGAATGCATGTGTACCCTTTGGTGGGCTTCAGTGTTCCTGTGTCACAGGTGACAGGAGCTGTACCACCTGTTCTTCCACAAGGTGAAATTCTTGCAGCACAGCCCTGCCAACACATTTTTCCTAACGTTGATAAGCTGACACTGGACGCTGATTCCATCCCTTGTGAGTAGGCTTCTAAAATGTCTGGGCCTCTAAATGAGCATGTGTTGTCTGTGGCATAGTCAAGACTCAATCTCTGTGTGCCACAGGTGATATGTGTTACGTTATTAACAAAGCACTGCATTAAAGGCAAGTCTGTAATAGGCATTCATCAAATCTCTCATACCTTGCACTGTGTATGTAGGCTAGGTGATGCTGGTACAAGTAGTTTTGCCTGAGAGCTTGTCAAACATCTTTTTGAAAACGTAATGCACCTCAATCTGTTGCTAGCATCCTCTGTTGGATCTGCCTTAGGCTGAAAGATGGTAAGCTATTATTTAAATGCTCATGTTTCACTAGAAGGAAGTAGGTAACAGATGAGATCTCCAGATAAGAAACAATGCTGTCAACATTACACACTTGATAAATAGATGCTGGTGTAGTATGAACAGCTGGGTTATTGTTCACTTAGAAAATGGTCAAAATAAGTAGAGTTCAGGTCTGATAACTTTATTTCCCTTGTCCTTAATAATTTACATGCAGAGGTGTTGACGTAAGCAACATCCTCTCCCCCACATTTGTTTATTCAATTCCACCATCTGTTTCTGGTATTCCTGGATCCATCAAGTGGCCCACACTGTATCACTCCCACTTGAATGGTGTGCTTGAATCCCATCACAGTTGTTTTGTTATTATTTCCATATGTCAGGCTTCGACCCTTTCTCTTCTAATTACTACACAGTACCTGCATTTCCCACTCATTTTCCTCTTTCTTTTCAACTTGATCCCCTCTTGTTTTCACGGTCTTTGCAGCATATCCAGGTTATAGCCTGTCGTATTTTCTGTCTTCCACTCTGTGCAAGTCAGGACATTTTTTAAACACCTATATTAAATTATCACTCAAGTACGCATGCATATGTTAGTAGAAGAGAAAAATAAAATTGTTTTTCCATTTACACAAATTATACATTACATGTTTTCTTTCTTTATAACAATTATTATTCAGAACAACATTACATCAATTGCTCAGTTCCTGCCTTCCCTTAATCCTCACTCCTCCTCTTGAACATTATTTTGCATGTATTGTTCCAACTAATTACATTTGTTTCTATGTAATTTGTTTCTTTCCTTATCTAAAGACCCCTCTTCCAGTTCTTTTATCTCTTCTACAGTATTTAATAGTTGAAATGCGGTTGGTTTAGATTTTTATTTTCATTTCTAGTAATTTGCTTTTTTTGGCAGCTAATAGAATTAAGTTAATAAGCTGTTTTTATGTTTAGGAAATTCAGATTCTTTGTCCTAGCTCAAAAGAATCATTTCCTTATGTACAACCATTTGCTCCGCAATATTTCTGATACAGTACTCTGTAGGGAATTTTAAAAGTCTGCCACTCATTATACTCCCAAAAAATATGTTCACATTTTCCTCTCTCTTGCCCATCACACCCTTAACATTTCTCATCTATCCGAGGAAAAATTATTTGAAGTCTGCTTTCATTATACAGTTCCAAGCAAAGATCTTAGACCTTCTAGACTTCATTGCAAACCTGAGAGTCATACAAATGTCCTCCCTTTGCTCTCTTGTAAATTGCTTTTGCCAATCTCTCTTCCCAGTTTTTCTAACCTCCTCTGATTCTTATAGTTATCATGCATTGTTTTATATGCCCTACTAATTATCCCCTTTTTAACAGCAGCTTCTGTTCTAGATTCAATTAAAACTCTACCAGAGCATGTCTTTTAGTTGGGATTCTTCTCTTTGCCTGTCCTTCAATATTAATTCCTGATAGGGAAGGCAGGCTGTAACCTGCAGTTCAAACTTCTTCTTTTTCCCACTATCTTACCTTCCCCTCTCTAGTTATTTGCTTCCAATACCTTGGTTCCTTTGCCAGTTTTCTTTACAAAATTCCAGCCTCCTCCTTTCTGTGTCCATACTTCCAGTCGTCCCTGTTGGCAAAATCTTCTTTCTCCATTTCGGCTTGGTTCTTTGAATACGTTTTTTCAACTTTGAATTGTAACCTTCTGTTTGTGTTGTGTATATGAACCTTAACCGTGTAACTCTAAATATCCCTTCCAGTCAGGTAATTATAAACCACCTTGGTCTATTGTAAGGAATCATCTTATCCCATTTAACCCCCCCTTTCCCTCCCAGATAAATTATTTCAACTCTACATTTATTATTGTCCGCAACTATTTCTCTGTTTGATAAAAATATAACTAACCTATGTCTAAAATTGAAGGGACTGAAAATGTTCACCCTGCTTGTATCTTACTATTCATAGCCATAAACAAGAGCTTCCAGTTTCTCAGATTTTGTGTTATTCATAGATTCATAGATTAGTACTAGGCTAACTGCCCTTGCGAGCCATTTTAAGTCTAGCCAATTATCCTCTGTGAGATTCAAATCCTGTACCTTGTGTTTGTAAGGCAAACACCTTAACCATTAGGCCATCCTCCCAACCCCAACTTATCCTTTGTTCATTCACTTGCCACATATCCTTAGCTGCCATAACAGACACCTTTTTAACATGTACACCTAAAATTTCATTTTATGGGTACTGCTGAATCAACTCATGAGTGGGCACATAATTTACAGCTAAAGCCTTTGTTTAATCTTAATTGAATTTATATGCCAAAAAGATTTATAACTGTCTCAAAATGTTCCACAACAGTGAGAGAGAATTTTCTGGGTTTAATCTGCATGTCCTCCCCGTGGTTGGGTGGGCGTTCGAAAGACATGCATAAATGGGCGTGCCTTCGTTGAAGGTTGAACGTCGAGCTGGTACCTTGGCGTTCGTCAAAATCTACTGCCAATCATTAGCGGACCGGAGTTCCGCTGTGGCGACCCCTAACCGGGAAAAGCTGAAAGGCAACAACATCATCAAGTGCAAATTATCATCTGCAAATAAAGCCAACTTTTCTTGATTACCATACCAATTATATCTTCGCATTTCTGAGTCCCAAATTTTCTTTGCCAGTGGCTCTAAATATAAATCAAATAAAGACTCACCAACAACAGCAGTATTTTCTTACATTCTGCGTCCCTTAGGGTCATCATTCCATTAATGTCAAATGGTTACCCCCCAACCACACTGATGCATATGTATCAATGTTGGCAGTATCTTTGTCATTCCTTTAGCTAGTGTATACACAGATGCTTTTTAATCATGGTTTAAAATTGAAATGGTTCTGTATGAAGCTGGGTCTCATGAGTCTTCACCGTCTTAGTTAATAGAGACACAACAGCTTTCTTCCTAGATGCTGGTGCTTCCTCCTCCTTTTAAAACATTCTTAAATAAAAACTCCCAAGATATTACTTACTTCCCTACTAACGTCCAGTTTTCCACAAGAATACCATCTGTTCCGGAAGATTTCCCTGCAGATTGATTATACACCGCCATTTTTATCTCATCTCCTTCTATCCTGTTAGTCGTTGAGCTTCATCTTCCTCAAATCTTGGCATAATTAAGTCTTCCATAAATATTTCCATTTGTGCTCTTTATTGCTATCCGCATTCTTCTGCTTATACACATTTTCATAACATTTCTGAAAATCTATGATACCTCGATAGGATCTCTAGTTATTGTTGGTTCCCCACGTTTGTCAACAGCCCTTTCTACTTTGTTGACTATGTTGTTGTGCTTAACGTTTTCTGCTCTGGAGTTATCCGAAAATAATTGCTCAACAGCAATCTTCCTAAACTCGTACGTGTTATCCATATCCTCCCTTATTTTCTCTTTAGCATTCTGCAGTTGCTTCTCTTCTGTGAGATTCTCCTTATTCTGCAATACTTTAAGCTTTGATGGTCCCTCTAAATATTTTCTGTTCCTCCAAATCCATATCTCTTTCTCTTTTAGTTGTATACTGGTTTTAAACTGTTATTTTATCCCACTCACTAGCTATCCCTTCTGAAGAAGCTTCTGTCTTCCCTAATAACTCTCAATTAATTTCCACTACCCATTCCTTAAATTAATCTCTTTTTAACAAGTAGGTAGGAAAGCGCCAGTGTCTCGTTTTTCTTCATTGCCCTGCATTTTTATTCCTGTATGATACAAAATAGTTGTTGGGTGTGTCTAAGCTTTCATTTAAATGCACACATTCCCTGGAAAAATAATTGTGATCCAGTCTTGCCCATTTATTGTACCTTGGAGAATAGCCAGCAAGTTCCTACTACTGAATTCATGCCTTCCATACAAAATATTTTCTTATAACAGAAGGGCAGATTTCTAAAGAAATGTATTTTCCTGTCTAGGTCCCTCTGATACTTTTGACTATTGCAAGTAAAGTTCTAGTCCCCACCTACAAGTAATAATCTCTGCTGAAAGCTGATTATTTCTCCCAAAATGTTCTTAAGCTCTGTAGTAGCAGTTTTTGATGGAATTTAAATACATGATGTGATGATCCTACTACCTTGCTAGTTGCCCCTTACTACCACAAATCTACCATTATTGTATTTTTCCCCTCTTCTGTCACTATTGGAGCCTCTCTAGTAATCAGTATTATTGCTCCCTTTTTCTTTTGTCCCTGAAATGTTGCTGAATATCCATCCTGAAGTCCTTTCTATATCAAATTCATATGCTAATTTCTTTCCACATTTATCTCCTGTGTCATTAGTATTTGCACTGCAGCATTGTAATCTGCATTTTGCATTTCGTAATATAATTCAGTACTCTTTCCTTTTTCTCTATATGTGTAAGGCCATTTGCATTCCAAGATGCATTAGGTGGAGTAAACATTATGATAAAAAGCTATTGTTCCTGCTTAAATGTGAATTTTTTAAGTGTATTTCCAACTTTCATATTGTATGCGTACACTAATGTTTGGCATGCTGATATTTTACAGAGTTTCTTCTCTTCATTGTAGCCTATGTCATATTTTCAAGCTGCATTGCTTTAATGAAAACTCTCAAACAAAAAACGAATACATTTTCAGAACACCCTTAAATGCTATTAACTTAGAACCAACACTCAAAACTATGTACAGTGAAGTTTAACCCTCCAGATAGGAAGAATTGACCCAACTTGACACCTGCACCCTCAAGCATAACATAGTCTAAAATTAAGGTTACCCATGCTAAAGTGCATGTTTCTGCTTGTGTTCCCACATACACCAGTTGCAGTCTGTTCTTGTCTTATCTCTGTTCTCCTTCCAGATATGAAAAACAGCTTGTATGCTTTCAGATAACATTGCCTTTTAATCCTAAAAAAAATGCATTGGCTGCCTTTAAATAAAATTAAATTATGCACTGTTGTGTTGAATGCATTAAAGTATTACGTTTGTTGGGTGGCTACCATCTCTTATTTACTTTCCATAATTTCAAACTCTATTTTTCACTGAACTGCTTGCCATTGTACATTTACATTTTGCATTTCACTCAGAAAACAAAATGCTCAGAACTCTCAAGATTAATTACTTGCACCAGCAGTTCATTTCCATGTGAAAGTAGTCAGCATAGCCAACAACTGTTCATGCATGAAATAATCTTTGTAAATTTCACGAAGAACAGAAGGTACAGAATTCCCCCTGTCTTCAGCTGCATATTTCTTGTCTCTCACTGCACATTTATTAATGGAGAAAAACAAGGTATCTTTGCAAATGCAAAAATCTTGGCAATTTTCATGGTTTTCATCATTTTGTCTTATTTTTCAAGCCTGTTTGCTTACAAAAAATGTTCGTAGCTTAAGTCAAGGACATTAATCTAGACATCCACCCTTGCCAAAACAAGGGAAATCATTGCCTTAATTGTACATAAAGTAATCAGTGTACTTATACCGCAGCCCAAAATCTCTGCATTATATAAATTTAATCATGCATCTGTCCAGCTTTTTTCTCATTATACTGTAAAGCCTAAATTTCTTACAACTAAAAAGGTAATTGTTTACTGTAATATCTTTAACACATACAGCATTCACTGAAAAGACTCCCCCCATACATTTAAAATACCCTTGACTGCACATTCTACAAAACTGCTTTACAATATAACATGCAGTTTATATCATGAAATATGTTATACAAGTAGTAATAAGAACAGAAATGGTTTTACTTGTATTAACTTTTTTCCACTTTAATGCCCTTCTAAATGTCAATGGCATAATGTAATATATATTCCTTACAGTGTAGCCAATAGTTTAACATAGTCAACAAAAGTCCAGTCTTTTCTCACCCCCCCTTTTTTTTTTTTTTTTTGTGCAAAGCCATATTTCACAAATGTGATTGATGCTTTAAAGTATCCCATTTATTCATTAGTTCCAATGATTCTGGTTTTCTTTCAGTTCCTCTCCATCTTCCAACATCAGACTCTGGTTCAAGTCCATGGTACTCCTGATTCTTCTAGTCAACCTCTTTGTTTTTTTCTGTCTCTCAAGCATTTTCCTTTGGAATATTGAAATAGAGTTCATTGGCAAAGTCTCTCCATGAACATTAATGTCATTAGAATGAGAAGTGGAGTCCTGTTCTGTTTACTGGGTCACTTTTAGTTGGATAAGCTTTATTTCCTCCTTGACCTGTTCTACCTCAAAAAATGTATTTGATCCTCCAGGAAAAAATACTCTGAAGACAGCTGGATACAGTATCCACTTGGCTACATTCTCCAATTGCTGGGATAAATTTACTTCTCTTTTGCCTGGTATATAGTGAATAGTCATTTTCCACAAACATTCTGCTGTCTCCAGTTTTTAGTACTTTTTCATTCTGTCACAGTTTTGTCAAGATCAACTCTTTCTGTTGATATGATTGTATCTGCACTAATATAAGTCTTGGCTACTTTCTTTCGGCCAGGTTTGGAGCATGCACTCTTTTTTTCCCCTTCAGTTAACAAACTCTGCTGTAGAACACCAGTCCAGTTGCGTATTTGTGCTTTCATAAAATTGATAGTTTGTTCCTTCCAGTCTCTTTGATATAACAGAAAATTCCAGGTTTTCTCTGTATGCTCTGTCTTCTAACTATTATTTTTGAAACCACTCATTTTGAAAAGCTGCATTCTCATTCGGACAGCCTTTTCTTCATTTTAGCCTGTGATTTTTTGCAGTTTTATCAGTTTGTCTGAACAGCTAGTTAAAATCATCTTATATTTTTTCCAGACTTTTGTTATTTGAGTTGATATAGTCCTTCAGTGTTCCACTTGTGTTAATCAAGTCTGAATATACTTTAATTTTTTTCTCTAAATTACTGGAAGCCATCTCTTGAACCAAAGCTGACGCTGGACTGCTTTTCACTAAACCACTGCAGGATTGTTCCCAGCAGGTGTTTTCTCTTCAACATTTCTGTTTGATTTTCTTTCAGGTTCTCCAAATTTCTTCTTTGCTGGCATCCAGGCAGTTTACTTAATAGCCAATAACAAAAATTTTCCCAACCTTAGAATTTCATTGGAGTTTTTCCTGTCAGTTTTTGATTTCAGACAGGGAGAATTGAAATTAAGCTGCTGCTGATCATTGAAAAGTCAACATTTCAGTCAAGTATTTTCAAGATATAAAGTGTAAATAAAACAAATTTTACATCAATGAGCTGTGTATCCACACAAATTGGTACAGCAATAAAGTATTTATGTGTATGGATTAAAAAAAATTCTATTATGGCAGCTATGGATATGTGAGAAGAGATGAAACAAAAGATAATACAAACTTAGTAAGTTGGGAAACAAATTTGTCCTGATACAAACAACTTGAAATGGTTGATGTTTAGAATTGCCTGATTTGAAAAGATACTTTAGAGCTACTCAGTTAAGGCTCATACACATAACATAAGCAAAAGGTTATTACTCACATTGGAAAGGGAGGATAACGAAATGGGGTGGGGGTTCAGTAAGTAAGGAGAGAATTAGGTCTTTGGATGCAGGTCCTTAAGGAGAAAAATAACACCCATGCAGAGTCTTCAGTAAAACAGCAGTAGTATTCTAAGAACTAAGCCAACACAGGAGTGGAGAAAGAAGACTTTACTATTAATGAATTAAAGAAAATAGGCAAGAAGGGCTGGAGTTTACTGGAGAAAAATGAAACTAAGGTATTGGGTCCAAATAACTAGAGAGGGAATGGTAACAGAGTGTGATCAGGCTAAGCAGAAATTTAGACTGCAGGTTAGAGACTACCTTTCCTAAAATGTTCTGATGATGAAGTATAGGCAAAGAGAATAGGATGAGGAGTGCTAAGTGAAAGATCAGTACTGGTCAGAAATTGCTGTTAAATATAGATAATTAGTAGGCCGTATAAAATACTGCATGTTAACTGAGTCATTCAGAGGAGTTTAGAAGATTGAGAAGAGAGAATGGAAAGGCTGCATACAGAAGAAGGTAGGGGACATCTGTATGGCTCCTAACCTATGCAGCACAGTCGAGAAGGTTTAAGATTTTTGCTTTGAATTGTTTATGTAGGTGTTTTTATATCTGAAGCAGACTTCAGTGATTTTTTTCCCCTCAGGTTATTAGCAAATGCTAGAGATATAACGGAGCAAAGGTAGGTAATTGTGAACATGCTTATTGAGAAACTACTCAAGCCTAAACACCCTCGCCCAACGCTTCCTTGAATTTATAAACTCTAACGCAATGGAACAACTGGTCACCACTCCCACAAGAGGGAATAACATATTGGACCTGGCCATCACCAACATGGGGACTCTATATTCCACTCCAGAGGTAAACCCCTCATTGGTAAGATCAGACCAAATTTCCCTGGACATCCATATCCCGTCCCCACCCCCAGCCAAGGAAATCACTGTAAAGAATTTCTCAAAAGCCAACTTTGCACTTCTCAAGACTGAGGTGGAATCCTTCAAAGCCCCTGGACCAGAGGATAATACAGCCCAATCCGCAGAATCCTTTACAAATGCATTCTATGAGCACTTGCAGGAATGCATGGATCGTGCTATCCCAAATAAAACCAAGACTCACTCCTCCAAAAACAGGAGACCGGTCTGGTGGACCCCGGCCATAAATAAGCTATACAACAGAAGGAGGAAGCTACTACATGACAGAGCAAAATCCCAAAAAGGGAAGGCATCTCTGATCAGTATTAGCAAGAAACTTCGATCCCTCATAAAATCATCAAAGGCCAGCTTCGAAAGAAAAATTGCCCTGGACACTAAAGATGATCACAAGGCCTTCTTTAGTTATGTCAGGAACATGGGCGGAAACTCCCAGATATGCTCTGAATTGTTGCCTAACGGTACAAAATATACCGAACCTACAGGCATAGCCAACATCTTGGCAGATTCAGTGCAAACTTCTCCCCCCCCCCTTTCCTCCCAAAGGAGCAAATGCCTATCCCAACTGAATGTAACCTCCCGGACATCACAGATGCATAGGTGAAAGCTGCCCTCTCCAAAGCAAAAAACACAGCATCTATGGGACCGGACGGTGTCCCAGGCTGTGTCTTACACGAGATCCAAGAAGAACTGAACCCTCACATTAAGTCACTGTTCAAACTTAGCCTTACTATAGGATATGTTCCCAAAGAATGGGGTAGAGTGGTCCCACTCCACAAAGGTGGTGCCACAACTGATCCCGGAAACTATCGCCCCATAAGCCTGACTAGTCTGGTCTGTAAAGCTATGGAGCGTATTATCATGGAACTCATAAACAAAGACATTGGGAGCCTCCAGACAATGGACCCTACCCAATTCGGCTTTGTTAAGGGCAGATCTTGCCTCTTAAACCTAGTTGATTTCTTTGAAACAGTTACCAAAGCCATAAATGAGGGCAAGGTAGTCCACACAGCCTACCTGGACCTCGCAAAAGCCTTCGACACAATACCCCACTTGGGCATCATAAATAAGCTTACCAGCTTAAATATCAACCCCTATATCACAAGATGGGTTGCAAACTGGCTCAGAGATAGAACCCACATGGTCAGAATCGCAGGTGCCATGTCTGAATCCAAACCAGTTACAAGTGGCGCCCCACAGGGCTCAGTTCTGGGACCTCTCTTGTTCGGTATATACTTCTCTGAGGTTCAGGCTAACACGGGGGGATTATGGCTGACAAAGTTCGCAGATGACTGCAAACTGGGGGCCATAATCGAATCTCCAGCTGACACAAGCATCCTCCAAAAGGGTCTCACAGAGACAGATGCTTGGTGCCAGAGCCACGGCCTCAAGCTAAATGCTAAAAAGTGCATAGTCATCCCCTTTGAGAAAAATAAGGTGCCCACAAATTACCACGTAGGTGGTAATCCATTAAGTACGGAAGAAGTAATTAGAGATTTGGGGACCAACGTAGATAGTAATCTCTCCTTTGATAATCACGTTGCCAAAGTGGTTAGAAAGACCTTCTATATAGCCCACCTTATCACGAAAGGGTTCACATCTAGATCAAGAGAGGTCATTGTGCCCCTCTACTCGTCAATCATCAGGCCCATAATTGAATACAATGCCCCTTTTGGGATGTACCTTACCCGACACCTGCAGCAACTGGAGAGACCCCAAAAGTACCACACTAAGAGGATCATGGGCTACAAACAGATGTCGTATGCAGCTTGACTAAAGAAACTCCAGCTCTACTCAGTTGCTTACCGCCTACTCAGAGGTGATCTGCTGACGTACAAAGCCATGTCAAACCCAGAATTAATGGACATGCTCCACCTCAAAAAATCCAAGTCCCTTAGAGCTACACGCTCCAGGGACCTAAACCTCAGCACAAAAATAAATAGGACATGCTGGAGAGACAGATTAATTTCCCAGAGGCTCCCCTCACTCTGGAATAGAAACCCAATTCATGTTGGACATAGCCCCTCGCTTACCCTCTTCAAGCGAAATCTGGACGCGTGGATGGGAAATCGCAAATTCACCCCTGGGATCTCTTCTGTGTCCCTGCTAGACAGAGGCACAGGAAACTAATCTTAAAAGGGTACCTTCTGTGACCTACTTTACAGAGGCACAGTAGGCTAATCTAATAGGGAGGCAGTAGCCAAATACACTCTGGCTAGGCTTATAAATGCCCTAGGACAGATAGCCTAGTATCTACCTATGAACCTATGAGAATATAATGAGTTGACAGACTTTAAAAATCCTACTTTGTCAGAAATGTTGGAGGAAAAAATGGTTGTCACTAAGCAAATGATTCCCTTGAGCTTGTATATAAGATGTGAATTGCCCAGACCAGAAGCATAAGTGGATCTGCCAGCACCCTGTGCCAGTATGACAATCAAGAGCCTCATCCTGTCAGCTCTTCAAGTGAAGAGCAAAACAATGAAAAAAAAAAAAATACCGTATTTATATTTTAGTTTGGCTTATTACAGTCAGATCCATGCTCCCCTCTTCCAGCTCAAAGAACCAAAAAAAAAAAAAAAAAGGACTTTACTGTATTAAGCCGATCTGTACATTTTAGAGACTGGCTTTAGTCAGATTCATGCCCCCCCCCCAGCTTTGAACTATAGCAAACTGCCTGTTACAAATGTTGCAAACAGTTGCTATGGTTTAGACCACACAGCAAGCATGACAGTTCTCAGGATTCACCGCAAATCCAATAAGCTGATATTGCACTTGAAAGCAAGATCATGATGAAGGATGGCCGATCACACCCCCCCAACCTTTTGTGCCTGGGACAGTTACCCTTATTGCCATATCCTAGCTACACTTATGACCCAGACACGATAAGGTATTACGTTTAATAATATTGGCTGCCGAAAAAGCAATTACTAGAAAATGGAAATCAAAATCTAAACCAACTGTAATTGGGGTACTAAGTATTGTAAAAGAGATAAAAGACCTGAAAAGGGTATGTGTAAACTTCATAGAAATAAGTGGAATTTGTAGGAACAGAACATTTAGAACAATGTTCAGTGGGAGGACCGAGGTTTAATTAAAGGGAAAACCGAAACTTGTATAACATTGGAGTGAATGATCATTGTTAAAAAAACATATCATTGAAAATAAAAAAAACATTTCCTGTGTTTTGTTTTCTATTATTGTATGTATCTGTATGTTTACAGTGTAAGAATGAAATAAAGATATAAGAATATTTTTTTGGTTTTTTTTGAGTTTATTACGAGTGCTGTCTGTAGCTGACTAGTATAGCTGAAGTTGCACTTGTATGATCTGAGCTTCAGTTATTCAGTGGTCAGGATACATTAGTTTCCTACTTCTGTGCATCATGTCCTTATAGGGGCACAGTCGTGGACCAACACATGCTAGTTAAGCCATTTCTTAAAGTTGTGCTTCTCCTCTGTACTCTGTTGACAAGGTCATCCCCACTGGATTACTTAAACTTTGTAGTAAACAGGCTTACCTATACATAGTTTTAGGCTTCTGGCTTTTCGCTGTTAAAGTTCAAGTCTGGGAAAATGTTTTTCCTGGTTGCCTTATTTCTGAATGATGCATTTTGGGGTTTCAGTCCCTACTTTGCAGGGAACAGTGAATGCCCTTTCACAAGGATAGGGTATCTCTCACTTGCTAGCAGAGATTTTGGTTTTCATAGTTTCTCTGAGCTAGTTTGTCTATATCATTTTTTTCTTAGTGGCAGGAAAAACTGAGGAGCGAAAGCCCTTTTCACTCTGGAAGTGTACCTGCAGTTCATTTATTACTTGAGAAGGGTGTATTAATTTAGGATTTTAGTCATTGCCATGTCTGCCAAAGAACTGTTTCTGATGTTTGCAGCAGATATTCTTGAAGCAAACTTCTGTGCTGCTCCTAGTTGGTCCTTAGTATTCACCTTCACCAGGCATTTTTTGTCAGTAGTTACTCAGGTAGTTAAGCCACATTTGGGAGTCTATTTTTCTCGACTTAGCTAAGCTCCTTCCTAGGGCACTCATCTGTTTCCTTCCCAGTGTAGTGGCACTGATTGGAATTTATACCAGTCAGAGACCATCAAAAAAGTCTTTGTTAGATGTGTCAAGAGTCTTTGTTATACGTGACAAATAAACTGATATGGTAAGATTGTAGCTACCAGTGGTCCCTCTCTTCTGAATCAGGGCTACTGTTCTCCCATCCCCTTCAGGATGTATGGTTCACTGTCCGCATCTGTTTTTGGAATTCCCTGTTTGGTAAGCATATACTTTTATCTGTTTTTAGTCGTGTATTAACTGTGTCATGTTTTGATTTACAGAAGTCTACTTGTTAGCCAAAGGAAAGTTTTAGTGATGAGCACCCTTATGTAGCCAGTGTTTTACATCACTGTTTGCCAGCTAGGCACAAGGGGGTCCTTGAATGTAAGATTGTATTGAAAATGATGCCAAATTCTTATGAATACCCAACCATGGTTCCTCAAGTGATGCCATAAGAACGTATCTGATCTAGGATGAGGAGGCCCATGCTCAACAATCAGCATAATTGAAACTGTAGGCTTTCAGTCAGAGAGGCATCTAAAACTTCTCCAAAACTATTGACTCCCTCCCCTTTTCGTATAATGCTATGCCAGCCCGTCTTCTCACCAGATATCTTTTCCCTGTCATTAGGCTCACATTAGTAAAAATAGAAATCAATCATAGGCTGCTCTGTTTAAGTTTATGCTCTTTGTAAAAAAAAAAAAAAAAAAAAAAAAAAAAAACACATTTGAAATATTGGTGATATTCTTGTGTTTATTTTTTTAATAATTTTACTTTTCTTATCTTCCATTCTGCAAAACAGGTCAGGCCAGTATCATTTTCTGCCATTTTATGCAGTTTTTACCATTTCTCAGTCCACCCCTATTTCTTGATGTTCTTTATCGGTTCTATATTATAAGATTGTTTGAAAACATCGAACATCATATGGTCGACACCATATGGTCAATGTCTCCAAACATCAACCTTATAAAAAGACAAAAAAAGAAAAATGAAAAACTACCCCCCCCCCCCCCCAGCGCTACTTAAATATATCAACTCCGAGACCACACTTCATTGCAGTAAATGGAAATCTTCCCTTACGGAGATTTCCATTTACACGCTCGATATTCTGAGCGTTTGATATTCTCGTGTCGACAATGTCAGATTCGACGTTGTCGGCTTTCGAGAATATAATAAAGATCCTCTTTATTGCCACACCTCATTTCTTATTTTACAAAATGTTTTTCTTGGTGCAGTGTTTTTTTTTCAATTTAGTTTGTTTTTTGTTTGTTTTGAGTATTAAAATAAAGTAATACATTATTTTTATAATCTTTAAGGATAATTTCGGTTTTATTTCAGTATAACTGCCACATCACATCCAGTTTTGCCAGTTGTTAAAAGTTTCCTCTTTGTCTGTTTATTGCTGATGGTTTCTATTTTATCAGAATTTGCTGGGTTCTTTTTTTGTCTTCTGTTCCTCTGCTACTTAGGTGTGGAAGGTACAACTTTGGAAACAATATCTAAGTGTGTATACAAAACTCCCTTTAGTTAGAGAAACATTGTTATTTTCATTGAGGTGGAACATTTCTACACTAGATGCATTTTTTTCTGTGAATAATTCAACCTGCAACTATGAAGAGCTAAAAGAATAAGTTAATTTTGAAAAGTTTAAACTGGTGATTGGCTTCTATCCCCGATAGGGCTTTCATCTTTGGCTTCTATCCCCGATAGGGCTTTCATCTTTGGCTCAGACTTCATGGCAAAGATGTGTAGAGCCATGGATTTCTCTTCAGCTAACACTACTACACAGTGTCTCTAAGCTACTTGTGGTTGTTGAGTCTTCCTGGGTTAGTCTGAATGGATACCATATGTTATGTCTCTGATTCTGAAGTTTGAAAAAAAATCATACTCCATCACATCACCTACCAGGTCTGCAAAGTAATTTTTGAAGCCATTCCATAACTCTGAATAGTGACCACAAGATGACGATGACGAAGGGCATTTTTCAAGGTTCGACAGGAAATGTTTTTTTGCCTTGCCCCACACTAGTGCCAGGTGCTCCATCTTTAATATGCTTTTCTTTTTCATCCCATCACTAATGCACAGTCCCCAGTTTGGTGCATTTTTCAGGTAGGCTGAATGTGAAGCTTCAGTCAATAGTAATTGTCAGTAGAAGTGTCAACATTCATGTAGTCTCAACTTTGAGATGTCCCTTTGACACTAACGGTGCAGCTGAGATTGTCAGTTCTGATGCCGTCAGTGTTGCCAGCAGGAGGAGTTGTGTCTCTAAGGGTTTACATTGATTGGGACAGTTCTCTATTCCAACTGTGTGCTTGCACAGACACTGTTAAAGTTATTGCCATTCTTTGCTGAGTTTTGCTTTTGAGCTCTTGGCTTGACTGCTTGGGCTTGATGGGCTCATTAGTCCTATTGTATTTGGTTAATTATTAGGGGGGTCAAGACTGACACTGATCTTTTGGATTTGACCTTGATAGACTTTGGACTTGGGCATTCTGTCATTTTTCTTTGGTCCAAAGTGTGTAGTGTTAATGTCATTTTCGACACTGATGATACAGAATTTTCTGCAGTTGCCACCACTAGCACTTACACCCCCATCATCCATAGCCCTAGCCAAAGATACTTTTTTGTCTTCCTGTACACCCACTCATCCTCCTGAATTACAGAACAGAAGGCCCAAAGGCTCTGCGAGATCAACCACATGTACCTGGATGATGTCATACTCTTCTTGTTTTCAGATCACTCTGAGGTCCAGTAGGAAGCACAGGTGTAAGAGGAAGTACTTTGACTCCCCTACTGGAGTCCACTACTTCAGGTACTGACAGTAGAGATGTTGATTCTCACCATACACCCCACATGACCCTAAATTCAGAGAAGATTTTGAAATGATGAGACAGAGGGTGGAATGGCCAAGAGACACCTGGACTTCTCCAGCAAGGATTCTGTAAGAAGCCTTTTGGACTATCCAGTTGTCCTGTGTGATGCTTCCTGCGTACAAGGTAGTGTACCTTGTGCTCAGGATTGCTTAGGAAGAGCCCAGCATGGGATATGATCCAGAGTGTCTAGACAAGATTTTCCAGCCTCCCAAAGACTGGACTCACTTAGTGGAGCCTCTGAAGGTAGCCTGTTGTTACTGTGGCTGCCATCAAAAAGGTTTCTGCTTCATGGACTCCTGCTGTCCATCCTCCTGATAGGAAGTCTAGAAGGACTGCCATATTTGGGAAATGTGTTTATGTATCCTGCATTCATAAAGAGGGCAGTGAACTCTCTGTCATCCATGTTAAACTTCCAGTGGAAGCTGGGTGATGCAATGTCCCAGTCGGAGGAATTACCTGAAGGACACAATTTAAAGTTTCTGATGACAGCTATGTCCTCTGTTTCCAGCCTCACCATGGGACTTGCACATAAGTGAATAGTGCTACTAAGACAGCAGTCGTTTGTATAGCTCTTCACTGACGCACCTGATTGCACCTGAAAGACTTTCCTAAAAATTCTCTGTGGTCCTTTTGGCGATGTTTTACAGCAGTACCCACCGATGCGCAGTGGCAAGACCCGCCCAACAGTCTGCCCAGAGCTGATAGTCTAGCTCACAGATGTTACTTTTTTTCCCTGCGATTTTTGCAGGGGGGCAAACCCATCTGCACCCTCTGTGTATATAAATACAAATACAGCAACTCTGAGATCGCACTACTTTGAGGAAGAAGGTAAACTGCATTAGACAATGAATATTCCTGATGTCACAGACAAATCTACGTGACATGTCAATCATGCATCATTTGCATGCTGCATCACAGCCATTAGACATGTGGATCACTATGGCCACACCCATTCTTGTGTGAAACAGCTGGGGGGTTACTATTGTAAAACATCGCCGTCCTTTTTCTCCTTTGAAAACCAACTATTGCTCTTATTTAAGTATGCAAATTTACATTCAGTATATCTATTCATTTTATATACATACATTATCCATGGTCTTGAAAGTAGCAGCACTCATCCTCAGCCTCCAGGTGTTTGTTGTACTAAATTAATATAACTATATCCTTTTCAGGACATACTTTTGATTACATTTATGACTGGTCAAAGTTGCACACATGCTTAACTTTATTTTACTTTTCCCTGATTTAAAGCAAAATCCATCACTTAAATAAACAGTTCCCTTTACAACTCCCTAGTTACAAAATCTATAATTATCTTCATATGCATCACATACATTATACCAATTTATACAGTCTTAATGCTTCATTAATCACCTTTACTTTAATCCTTTAATCTACTTTAACTACTTTAATTCATTAATCACCTTTTCATTCTTGTTTTATTTCTTCACTTGTAGCCTTTCATCCCAAAACCCTTCATCATCCATGTCTATACATTGGCAATATTGTACTGACACCCTACCAGTACTTCCTCAGCTGGGCTTTCCTTTAAGAAGCAAACTTTCTTTTTTTCATCATCTTTGTCCAGTGCCATTTTAAATAAATTAGTATTTAATCTATTATATTCTTTTTATATATTTATCTGTATAGCGTTAGAGCTTAGTGTATGTAGGGTAATTCCATAATCAATATATCATGTCATCTTCATACCATAATTTCTTCTGCATTCAGTTATATATTTTCTCTTCTCTCCCATTCTGTACCATACCCCGGCTAAAATCAAAACTTCACATCAGCTGCCCCTCAGAATAGCCAACAGGAGTGAGGAAACTAATATATTTCTTTAATCATACACGTTTGTCACATCTGGTGTAATTGTTTAACAATGCAAATCAATAATTTCCTCATTTAAACAAATGAGTTAGCATTAGCAGTTTTGCATCATCATTATGGTAAAAGGAGCTCAGTAATTAGCTGAACATTGTATAGTATGTTGGGAGTAGGGAATTAAAAGGAAAAGAGGCAGCAATGGGAAGGATGCACAAAGCTTCCGAGGCAGCTGACATGCTGCATCTTGACAGCCTGCAGATGGATCAGGAAGTTAGGAGACAGTTTGGTGAGGTTATGAGCAAGGAAAGATGATAATAGAAGCATCAACTTGATTGATTTGTGTTGCTCAGCTTTAGAAACAGTGAAGGTAAATGTGATAAGCAAGGATGATGGTTATGTAAAGTAAAATGAGCAGAGTATTGCTGTGTTAAAGAAACGCTGATCAGAAAAGAGAAGCAGTGTTGTAAGATATGTGGGAGGTGGTAGGCTGCAAACACTGCACTTCTGTGATGAACAGATTCCTTTTGATGATGACTATATTGTTACCAAGGAATTATGTTATATTCCCAGAAAAATGAGTGGGAGCAAAGTAGGCCTTAATGTAATAAAGGTGACTTTCAGGCAAAAAAAAAACTTTTAAAAGGATAGTATATACCTATTTTTTATTTTATTTTTGTAAAAACAAAATGTGGTATTGAGAAAATTGAAATATCATACAGATCAGATGTGTGAATGCTGAATGTATATCTATATGTGCATAATCCAGAAAGTGGCATATCTTTGTAGTATGCCATCTCTAGCTCTGCAATCAGAGCATACCATGGATGTTTTGGATTTAGCTGTTCCAAGGGTCACAAACCAAAGATTGATTGAGAAATGGATGAGCAAGCAGCTTGTGGACATGCTAAGCATGTAGTGGGTTCAGCATTCTCCAGTTCAGCCGTTTTTTTTTTTTTTTTTTTAAATACCCCCCCCCCCCCCCCCCCGGTGCACTGGCATACAGATCATATATGAAGTGATACTTCCTATGTGTTGGCATTTTAACTGTAAGTTTACCCTCTATTGGTATAGTGTCAGGCATTAGAGCTATGAGTCTTTCTTCCCTCCCCAGCGAAGTGTTGGGATCTATCTCCAGTGTAACATCCTACATCTTCTCATTACTTAAGTTTACCTTCAAACTTTGAGTAGTGTACTACATTTTTTTTATTTTAGCTGTCTACGAAATGCAAGTTGAGTCACTGATTTTGAGTGACCTGAGAGTTTTGGTTGTGTTAAGTGACTTGCTCAGGGTTGCACAGTACTTTTATGAAAATTAAAGGATTCATGCCAAGGTCTGTAGGCTCTAGCTTATTGGACTTAAATCTGTATTCTGTACAGGCAATGCATTAATAAAAAAAAAAAAAAAGACACTTTTAAATTCCATCTCTAATTTGTTAGTACTTTTTTGTATTATTTACATACTTGCTGTTTGGTGAACCAGAGGGGGAATCCCTACATTATTACACAAAGTAAATTAACAGTTTTTGTAATACTTGCATGAAAATATGCACTCTGTAATAATGTGCTGTGTGAGAGCAGTAACAACTTTGCTTTCAGACACTAATACATATACTGTTGATTGGACCATTGCCATGTAGTAGTATTACACAGCAGTATTTGAACGGAGCTGCGTTTGATTCCCTTCATTGTGTGCGTGCATACTGTGCGACACTTGGCACGTCATTTATTGAAATCAAAGCTATCAGATTGTGTGAAGTTGCAGATGTTCATCGTGTTTCACTGTTGCAGTCATTGCACTTGGGTTATCCTGTTGGCTGGCTACCCGCAGTCGGCCTGAATTCCGAAGTCCTGGTCCGGCGTTGGTTGCTGTCGCCTCTTCCCTGACGTCAGTGCACCAGGGGTATAAAAGATGCAGCCGACGCCATTTTCTTCAGTCTTTCTTGCCGTGCGGTGCCTAAAACAAAAGCAGTTCGCAAGTGCTGGTCGGCCGACTCCTGAGATTTTCTAAATTGAATTTCAGATCCGAAGTCTTCTATAAAGCCAAGTACCCAGTTGGGGAAACTTTTTTCTTGCTCCAGACCAATGTCAGAAAAAGTTAACAATTGTATTTCTTGTGGGAAGCAAATACCTCATAAGGATTTTCATTCTTACTGTACTCTTTGCCTAGGCCCTGACCACGATGTAGCTAGTTGTCGGTTTTGTGCTAGATTTAACCAACGCACTATTAAGCGTCGGTACGATTTTGCTTTTCATTACTTTGGCCGAAGGTTTAACTATATAATGCCGTCGGAAAAAACGACGACCGGAATTCATAAAAAGCGCAAGGAAAAAGAAAAGGTTAGGCATCCGAGGTCCAAAACCGACGACAAAGCCTGTTCTAGGCCAGTCGCCGGTTCTCAGTGAGGCGCTTTCGCAACCACTGACACCCGCTACCTCAGAGCCACAGGCCACCTCCGACTCCCATGTGGAAACAGCTAGGCCTCTGGATACTCAAGGTATTGGGCCTTCGGAAACTAATCCCTCAGATGTGTCCGGAGCCGCTGAGCAGGCATCGGCTTCTGTGGGTGTTTTCAAACCTACACAGCTTTATATCAAGCCAACTTCAGCATCAAAGACAAAGACTAGAACAGTTTTAAAGACAAGGAAACAAGTACAGCACTCTACAGGACAGACTTCCATGCCTAAGAAACAGATGCTCAAAATGGCCGAAGACCTAATTATTTTGATCAGGGGTTTCCATCCCCCTCCTGATAAGAGGCCTAGGCAAGATACTGAATATGATTCCTCTGATCAGGTTTCCATTTCCTCTGACTCTTCTTCAGAACAGGGATACTCTATTCCTCCCTATGAGGATTCTGATGCTGAAGAATCTATTCCTTCAGCTTCTCCTCCTGAGGATTACTCTCTTGGGGAAATCCTGCATATCATGAGGGAGCATTTCCACTGGGAGAGCCAAGATTACTCAGATTCTAAGAAAAGGCTCCGAGGCTTTCTTCTGCTACCTCAGCACAGACCTCTTTCTATTCCACCTGTTCTAGACATTGTAGATGACGTATTTTCAGAGTCTAGCCTGTCTCCCGACTCTTTACCTGCTGCACCTGTTAAGCCAGACAGATACTACAGGGTTCCAGACTCCCATAAATTTCTATACAAAAACCCTGCTGCTGACCCAGAAACTATTTCTCAGGGTCCCAAAGGGGTCAAGGCTGCTACTGCAAAAAACCCTGTCCCCTCAGATAGAGATTCTAGGGCACTGGACAGACGGGGGAAAAAGTTTACACTTCTGCTACCTTGGTTGTAAGGGCTTTAAATTGTCAGTTTCATATGCTTAAATAACTGCAATACTTAATGTCTCTGTTAAAACAGAAAATGTTGACAAATTCTGAATATTCTGAGAACAAGGAATTGCAGGATTTATTGCATACAGCTGAACAAGTGGGAAAACATACTTTGCAATGTGGTTATGATTCGCTGGAGGCCTCTTGCAGGGCCGTTGTAACAGGTTCTGTTATTAGAATGCATGCTTGGTTAAAGGAACAGACTCTGCCTGATCATGTTAAAGCAAAATTATTGGATGCTCCATTACAGCATGATACTTTGTTTGGTGTTAAGGCAGAAGAGGTGTTGAAGAAAATGGAGGATAAAGCTAAATCTATGCAGACAGTGAAGGATTTCTTACAGGTGCAGCCACCCAGATTTAGCAAGAACTGGCCTTCTAAGAATTGGTCCTTTCCCGTGTCAGACAGGCCACAAAGAGGCAGATACAGATGCCCTAGAGGCAGACAACAGCCCCAGGGCTCATACAGGCCCAAACAATGGGGTGCTTCTACCTCCAAAAGCGGAGAAGACAAATCACAGCCATATAGAAAACAGTCCCAATGACTTCCCTCTGCCTATGCCAAGCACTTATCTTTTGGCAGCACCCTTAGGGGGAAAACTAGCACTTTTTTCACAAAATTGGAACACAATCACCCAGGACAAATGGGTCCTAAATATAGTCTCTCAGGGCTACAGGTTCCACTTTCACACCCTTCCAAAGGCAAAAGGTATGCCAGACCTGCCACACAATCAGTGGGCAGAGGCACAAAAACAAGTTTCATCTCTCATGGACATGAGGGCCATTCAACCAGTGCCACAACAAGAGCAGTGACAAGGATTCTACTCAAGACTTTCCTTAGTACCAAGCAAGGACAAAGCATGGAGACCAATTCTGGACTTGTCTATTCTAAATACTTTTCTGGACGTTCCGAAATTCAAAATGTTGACTCTGCAACAGCTTCTGCCCATGCTGAGCAAGAAGGCTTGGCTTGTAACTTTGGACCTCAAAGAGGCATACCTGCATGTCCCTATCAGACAATCTTGCAGAAGATACGTCATATTCATAGCTGGTTCAATGCACTACCAATTCTCTGCACTGCCGTTTGGCTTATCTACTGCACCCAGGGTCTTCACAAAATGCCTGTCACCAGTAATTGCATATTGCAGACAAAGAGGAATTCAAATATACCCATACCTGGACGATTGCCTTATCCAAGCAGAAAGCAAGGATATTCTCTTACAACATCTGGCTTATGTAAAACATCTCCTAAGTTGCCTGGGGTACACAGTAAACAAAAAGAAATCAAAACTAGTACCCTCACAAAATATGACATTCCTGGGCGCCAGCTTGAATACAACGGCCCAGAAGGCTTATCTGACGCCAGACAACTACAACTGACTCAATATTTCAAAACAATGGCAACAAAGACCCAACTAACTGCAAGAAAAATTCTGCAGGCTTTGGGCTTCATGGCATCTTGCATACTACTAATACCATTTGCAAAGCTGCATATGAGGATATTACAGTGGTACCTAAAAAGCGTATGGTCTCAACACAGCCACAGCTTGGACAGAATGATATCTCTCATTCCCTGTCTACAACAGGAGTTTCTATGGTGGTCACAGGCATGTCACCTCAACAAGGGTCAGCCTTTCACCTTGCCCCCAGCCAGGCAAACTATGATAACAGATGCATCAGACTACGCCTGGGGGGCACACATGGCAGGACAAGGCGTATGGACTGCAGATCAAAGGAATCTGCACATCAATCAAAAAGAGATGCTAGCTGTACAGAATGCTCTGACAGCCTTCAAGAGTCTATTACATCCAGGACAACTTACAATAAAGACGGGCAACACCACAGTAATGTGGTACATAAACAAGGGGGTACACACTCCTACCCTCTATGCAGGCAAGCAATGACCTTCTGGAACACAGCTCTGACTTACCAAGTTCAGTTACAAGCTCAATTCCTGCCAGGAGAGAAGAACACATTGGCAGACGTCCTCAGCAGAAACATCATGGATCCCCACGAGTGGAAACTGGATCCACAAGTATTTGCAATGATAACTCAAAAATGGGGCCTTCCAGACATAGACCGGTTTGCCAGTTCTCAAAACTATCAACTAACAAAATTTTGTACAAGGACACTTCACCATCAAGCATGGAAAGTGGACACACTCTCATTCAGTTGGAAAAACCTGACAGTATATGCCTTCCCTCCATTGCCTCTTCTCACAAAGGTGCTTCTGAAAGTCAGAAAGGAGAGACCACGACTGATATTCATAGCCCCAGACTGGCCACGCCAGCACTGGTACCCACTTTTGAGGAATATGGCCCAGGGGCCACTTTGGATTTAACCACAAGTTACCCATTTGCTCACACAGCAAAACAATCAGATTCTTCACAGCCAGCTCAAAACCTTAAATCTGGCTGCATGGCAAATCACCTAAGCATCCAGCCAGCTCCTCTTTCCCAAGCAGTTATGGATGTTATTCTGGAAGCTAGGAGGCCAAGTAACAGGAAGGCTTATTCTGACAAATGGAAAAGTTTTTGTGCCTGGAACCAAGCCAAAGGCCAAAACATAATTCAGCCTCACATGCCTCACATTCTGCAGTATCTAACTGAGATGTTGCACAAAGGACTTTCTTTTTCTTCCATTAAAATCCATGCTTCAGCTATTTCAGCCCACTACAACATGGATCCACCCTTGTTTTCGCATCCACTGCTAAAGCAGTTCCTCAGAGGGGCAAAAAACATTAGGCCCCCCAGGAGAGCACCTACTCCTACATGGGACCTCAATTTTGTTCTGGAAAAACTTACGCTACCTCCCTTTGAACCAGCTTTCTCTGCAGAACTACAGTTCCTATCATGGAAAACTGCCCTGCTGCTAGCAATAACTTCAGCTAGAAGAGTATCGGAGCTGCAGGCACTAATGGCAGTGGAACCTTTCCTCATTTTCCATCAAGACAGAGTTTTTCTACGAACTAATCCTTCCTTCATGCCTAAGGTGGTTTCCAGTGTGACTTTAAATCAAACCATCCACTTACCCACCTTCCCTAATCCACAGAAAGGAGAGAGACTCCTGCATTCCTTGGACATTCACAGACAACTTCTTTACTACTTGGATAAAACTAAGGCTTTCAGAAAATCTGACCAGCTGTTTGTATCCTATGCTACAGCTTCACAAGGGAAGGCTATATCAAAACAAACCATTTCTAAATGGATAGGACATTGCATTCGTTTCTGCTATACCCATCATGGAAAACCAGTTCCTGCTACCATTAGGCCCCACTCTACCAGGGCAGCAGCTACATCTACAGCCTTCCCCAGAGGGTTTCCAACCAAGGAGATTTTGGAAGCTGCAACCTGGAGTTCAGTACACACCTTTACCAAACACTGTCACTTACCACTTTACTCTAAGACTAGGGCGGGCTTCGCCACTGCAGTTCTGCAGGGCCTTCTAGCCTCCAGTAACCCACTATGACGACTCCACCCATCCTTAGCTTTGGGATTCTACCCAAGTGTGATGACTGCAGCAGGGTAACACGATGAACATAGTACAGTTTTGTACTTACCATAAATGTAGATGTTCGAGTGTACACCCTGCTGCAGTCCAGGTTACCCTCCCTCCATCCGCTCAGATCTAACTGGCTAAATCTCTACAATACCATCCTGATGTATTTGCTTATAGCTGGAGGGATTTTGTGGTTGTGCAAAATTAACTCAATTTGGTTCTAATTACTGACCACCCTTTTGGGGGCACCTGACATCTGGGGCAAGAAAAACTGAAGAAAATGGAGTCGGATGCATTATATATACCCCTGGCGCACTGACGTCAGGGAAGAAGTGACAGCAACCGACGCCAGACCAAGACTTTGGAATTCCGGTCGACTGCGGGACCGCCTGACGGCAGGATTACCAAAGTGTGATGACTGCAGCAGGGTGTACACTCGAACATCTACATTTATGGTAGGTACAAAACTGTACTTTTTTCATCTTTATATCCGAGAGGAATAGGCAAATTGGAAGGACCCGACCAGCTGTTTTTGGCAGAAGGTTTTATCTTGGATAACAAAAGAGAACAAAGCTGCAATAGCATATCTTAAATATAATGTGGTTGAAGCTTGTTAGCTGGAATGTAAACTTGACTGGACATAAGGCAAAGGCTGCCAGAGTAGGACAGGCATTAAAGGAATTGAGGGCATAAACGATATGCTTGCAAGAGACTCGCCTATTCACACAAGAACATGAAGCAATAGTTAAAGCAAGAAAAGAAAAATGCTGTGGAAGGTGAGAGGTGATAATTCTAATAAGGCAGGGCATTCCTCTTCTTGTAGAAAAAGTGTGGAAAGATATGCAGGGTAGATATGTATGATACGCTGAAGGGTGAATAGTTAAGGAAAAGAAATACCCTGAGAAACTATTACATCCCTGAAAACACAAGATAAATGGTATTAAGCAAATCATGCTGGAGATGCTAGATTTTTTTTTTTTTTTTTACAGAGGGATCAGAGTAATGGCAGGACACTAAAACTTGGTACTGAGCACACAGGATGCATCAGGGAGACAAGAAAAAGGGCACTCGTGAAAGAAGGGTTGCTTTAAAAAAAATTAATCAAAATCTGTGGTATGAATGAGGTATGGGGAAGTACTCCTCTGTGACATAGCCCTGACCTGTAGATTGGGCCAATGTAACACTAGATCGAGATGGGGCAGGTGATATAAAATAGGATCATGGAGAAATGGCCAAGGGATGTATAACTTATCGAATTATTCTGTCATGTAATGCTCAGGGTTGTGGCATAATATAATAAGGGAGAGACACTGGAGAATGAATATGGACTTTTTGAGAGAGGAGCAGTAAGGTGAAAAAAAACTGAACAAGGACACAGAATATTTTGAGGGGGGGACTCACATAAGTAAGATAGAAGAATAATGATAAATATTCAAATGAAGTTGCAGGCAACTGAGAAACAGGCCTGGTGGCAAAGGAGGCAAACTGATGAAGTGAATTTACACAAGATAAGAGAGTTACAGGGTAGGGGAAGATGCACTTTCGAGAGAAGAGAAACAGACTAGAGGAATTAATAAACGATTGGAATACTTGGATTGAAGAGAAAATATTTAATAGGTAAGCAGAGTTAAACAATCTACCCTCTAATAACCCCATCAAATATCAAAAAGTGCAAGCTGCTAAACTAAGGCAACAAAAGGTAGAGAAGACAATATATCAGCTGAATTCCTTGACATACCTCTCAACTGTCCTGATTTTCAGTATCACCAGATTTTTGCCTGTTCCTCATAACATTTTTGTTTTTCTGGCAAATCGGTAAAGATTGAAGTTACTAAATAATGACTTACATTTGAGTTTCAGATTTCACTTTTTTTTCAGAAAAATGTATGCTAACAAATCCTGTTCTAGCAACATTCTAAGTTTATGAGAGCAATATTTAAATCTGTACTTATTTTTGTGCCTTTTGTCACCCCATTATTTTAGGCTTTATCCAGATTCCTTGCTCTAAGAGGTATGATCCAGGAACACTTGTAAAATAATGAAAAACACAGAGGTAATTAAGGAAATTATCTGGAGGTATTAACAGAATTTATGCAAGGGGAAAATAGATGGAACAGACTGGCGTGAAAGAATTGGAGATATTCGTAAAGGGGCTTAATTTGCCACGCTTGACCTAGGGTGGGCAGTTTAGGATCGACACAGCAGATAGCAATACACAAAATAGCAGATTGACTGCAAAATATAGTACTAGGTAAAAACCCATGGGGAAGGACTGCTTTCCAGTTGAATTATGGAAGTAGCTAAAGGAAGAGGTAGTCCCAAGGTGGCATGCAATGTTTAAAGAAGTACCGGAAACAAGGCAAATCATGGGAGATGGCAGTGGTTTCATTAATACTGAAAGAAGGGAAGGACCGCAGCACTTGTACATACTGGCCCTTTTTCCATTTTGCCACATGGCTACAAGGTATTCATGTCAATATTAGCAGACTGGGATGATCAGGGTTTTGCCTGTAGAAATAACTGATTACCAGTCTGGATTTGTAAGGTGGTGGCAAAGCTTTGATCACACGTTAAGAACCCATATGATACAACGAGAGGTAAATAAATCTGGCAGACCATTGGTATTGTTAGGGCTTGCTGCTGAGAAGTAATTTGATGGAGTTCACTTGCCATACTTATGGGAAATGCTACATAAAATGGGATTTAAAACAAATCTAGAGAAAAAGGCAATAGCGATGAACTATGCACTCACTTGGTCATTGTTCTAGGAATTTCCATCCCTCTTGGGACACTATCAGATGAACTATCCAGGCATTGGGGTTGGAAAAACTGCACTAGAAACAGCCAGCCAGGTATAGATCCCTGAAGCGTGTGGCTCTGAGGGATTGGGGTTTCTTTAAGTGTAGCATGTCCAACAGCTCTGGGTTTGACATGGGCTTGTATGTTAAGCAGAGATCGCCTCTGAGTAGACGATGTATGACAGAGTATAGCTGCAGTTTTTTAAGGTGGTCAGCTTAGGGCATCTGCTTTAGGCCTGTGATTCTTTTAGTGAGGTATTTCTGCGGCCCTTCCAGTTGTTGCAGATGTCTTGAGAGGTAAATACCAAACGGGGTGTTGTATTCTATAATGGGTCTAATGAGGGATGAGTACAGTGGGACAATGACCTCCTTTTTTCTGGATGAAAAGCCTTTAGTGATGAGGTGTGCCACATAGGATTTCCTGACTTGTTGTGGCCATGTGGTTATTGAAGGTGAGACCACTGTCCATTTGTGTCTCTTAAGTCTCTTATCACACTTTTGGTGTTTAGTGTACTGCCACCTATATGGTAATTCACGGATACATGTTTTTTCCCAAAGGGGATAACTATACATTTCTTGGCATTGAGCTTGAGCCCATGGCTTTGGCACCAAGCATCTGTTTCTGTAAGGCCCTTTTGTAGAGTATCCACATCATTTGGGGATTCAGTAATGGCTCCCAGTTTGCAGTCATCTGCGAACTTTGTTCGCCAGAGTCCCTTAGTGTTGGCCTGTACTTCAGAGAAGTAGATGTCAAACAAGAACATTCCCAGGACTGAACCCTGAGGCACTCCACTTGTCACTTGTCTGGAGCTGGATTTGGAGTCTGCTACTTTTACAGTGTGGTTTCTATCAGTAAGCCAGTTAGCAACCCATTGGGTGACGTAGGGATTAATGCCCAGCTTAGTAAGTTTATCTATGATTCCAGAGTGGGGGATGGTGTCAAAGGCCTTGGCAAGGTCTAGATAGGCTGTGTGGACCACCTTACCCTTGTCCATGGCTCTGGAGACTGATTCGAAGAAGTAAGTCAGGTTCAGGGGACAAGATTGGCCCTTCACGAACCCAAACTGGGTGGGGTCCAGTGTTTGAAGGTTGCCAATGTCTTTGTTTATAAGTACCATGATAATACACTCCATGGCCTTGCAGATGAGGCTTATCAGACTGATGAGACGGTAGTTTCCGGGATCCAAGGTGGATTACCCCTTGTGGAGTGGGATAACTGTAGCTCTGCGCCACTCAGTGGGCACGAAACCTGAGGTGAGGCTATAATTAAACATGACACTTAGGTGAGGTGCCAGTTCATATTGTAGTTCATGTAGTACACAGCCAGGGATGTCATCTGGTCCCATGAATGCTGTATTCTTAGCTTTGGATAGTGCGTTTTTTACCTGTGTGGCCGTTATTACCGGAATTTGGCAATCTTCCGATATTGAGATGGGCCATTTAGTGAGTGAGATGGGGGTGAAGTTGGCACTGAATCGATCTGCCAGTATATTGGCAGTATCCTTGGGATCAAGTATATTTAATGCCATTCTGTTTTAGCTCAGAGCAGATCTGAGCATTGCCATTTAGATTCTTGACATAGTTATAGAATGCCTTGTGGTTGTCTTTGGAATCCTTGGCAATTTTATTTTCGTAACTAGCTTTGGAGGATTTTATGAGGGATCTCAGTTTCTTACTGAGGCTGGTAAGGGAGTTTTTTTGCATCCTGGGATTTCCTGTTTTCTGCAGCAGTTTCTTCCTTTTTTTGTAAAATTTGTTTATGGCAGGGGACCACCAGATTGGCTTCCTTTTTTTGGTTTAGAGCATCTTGGTTCTATTTGGGATGGCACGATTCATGCATGAGTGGATGTGCTCGTACAGTGCCTTAGTGTAGGATTCAGCAGTTGAACTTTCAGTTCCCGTCTGCATCGGTATCATGAAGTTTGTCACTTCTGACTTGAGTAGCATGAAGTTGGCTTTGGAGAAGTTTTTTATGGAGGTTTCCTTACTAGGGGGTGGGGGTGGGATGTGGATGTTAAGGGTGATTAGCTTATGGTGAGACCTGACTAATGAGGGGGTGACCATAGGTGTGGATCATCGATTTCCCATGCTGGTAATGACCAGGTCTAGGATATTGGAGCCCCTGGTGAAACTATGGATTAGTTGATCCAGGGCATTGGAATTTATGAATTCCAAGAGCCGTTGGGCAAAGGTGTTGGTATACGAGTAGTTTTCCCAGTTAATGGCAGGGTAGTTAAAGTCACCCAGTATTAGGATGTTTGGTTCTATCTTAATATTTTCCAGTATGTTTAGAAAGGTGTAGTGAGAATCTTGGGGTATGGTGGGGGATCTGTAGCAAGCTACAATTTGGATTGCAGTCTTACCTGGTGTTAGTTGCACCTGGAGAATTTCAGACGCATTGTGTTGGGCAACTAACCTGGTGGTGTGAATATCTTTGATGAATATTGACACTCCTCCACCTTTAGTGTTTCGGTCCTGGTTTGGTGGCCGAAAAGTGTGGTAAGAGTTGTAGCTATTGCAGGGGTGCTATCTGGAGCCTTGAACCAGGTCTCAGTTACTGCACAGATATCGATGTTCTCCATTTTTAGGAGTGCCTCGAGAGAGTGCATTTTGAGGTTTAGACTTCTAGCATTGAGTAGCATTACCTTCAGATATTGCATGCTTGTACGTGTCACAGTGGTGGTTTTGTCCTTTGAACTTTGCCTAAAAAAGGCACTATAGGGGTGGCAAGAGCCTTAGCCAGTAACCTGAATCCCAGGGGCAACAGGTGCAGACCATCTCTGACAAAGCATCGTGGTCTGTCAGTCATGTCGTCCCAAGCAGTCAGATACTGGATCCCCTTTGAATGACACCAGAAGCTTAGCCAATTGTTGAAGTCATTGATTTTTGTCCTTTATATTGTGGTATCATTCTGTGCGAAGGCAGGTTGCTACTCAGGGCTAGGGTCATACCTGCCTGGGCCACATGATCCGAGAGCTCTTCCATGTCTCTCTTCATGTAGTCCAGGGAGGTACGTCTCATGTCATTCACTCCAAGATGGACAATGACAGAGTCATATTTGTACTTGTTGTGGAGTGCATCATTAGGGTCACTGCAAAAATATCCCAAACAACAAAGTAAAACAATCAGTGAAAAGGTCACTGAAAAACCAATCAGTAAAAACAAAATGAAAACTCCAGCAAAGCTAGAACTTCTGATAAGTGTCCTCCCAAACCTCTTGTGTCAGAGGCACATGGGATATATGCAAATGAACCTTGTGAACATCAGGGTTTTAAGTTAATTGACAATCCTGAATTCCCATGACTTGTTTCATTGTTTTACTGGACAACTTCAGGCCAATAAATCCAAACTCCACTAGCTGTGGATATGACTATTTTGGCCTTGTTATGACCTCATCAGCACAAGCAGAGTGTTTCTGAAATGTAAAAGATGACATTAACACCTTCTGTAGAACTTGCTTTTGCCTCAGTGAAGTCAGTATTGACATGCATTTTCAGAAAAAAGAAGCTGCTAGGCATCCGTAGTAGGACTCTACCACAGGTCAAGTTACAACATATACAGAAGATTTCAGTGAGACCAACATTACCAAGCACAAGTCCATTGGATAAGTGTGGCAGGAGATCAGAATTCATCAATCAAAGCACCCATTCCATAAGTCAAGTCTCTTTGCTTAAGAACTCTGGACAAAAAATGGGGGGTGGGTAAAGGCCCAACATTTGTGGCAAGTTTTACATTTTACTGTAATTCACTTAAAAAGTTAGCAGGCTTTGCATAAGCATGTATTTTCTGAACAGTAAACAGTATGAAAGTCTAATGTCTGGGATTATTGACCAACTATAATAATCAATATTGTAAGGGAAAGAGTAAAAATTTGAAAAATTAGTTATAGTTTACAGGTGTCACATATACTTGGTCTTGGACTAATGACTGCCCAGATGATGGTGAGTAAGTTGAGATGACTGAGGGAAGCAAAACCTTAATTGATGCAAATTAATAAAACTTAACTTTGTTGGAGTGTTTTTTTTTTTTTGCAGTAGAATCTTTTAGAACACACATTTACACACACACATTATGGAAAAATAGTTAAACTGTTACAGTAAACCTAGTCAGTGTGGAAGTCAGTAAGGTGTTGAAAACTAATAATTCGCTACATGGGGTTGCAATTTACTGGAGAAAACTGGCAAAGGAACCAAGGTATTAGGAGCAAATAAGTAGAGAGGGCAAGTTAATAGAGTGAGATGAGTCCAAGAAGACGTTTGAACTGACTGCAAGTTAGCCTGACTTCCATACCAAGGATTGATATTACTATATAGGCAAAGAGAAAGGGATAAGAGAATCTTAAGTGAAAGACCTATTCTGGTGGAGTTTTTAGTAGCATCTAGAAATGAAGCTGCTTCCCAAAGGGACATATTTGTATGTGCTCTGTATAGTAAAGGTTGCATTTTTACCACCCGTGTGTGTAGCGGAGTTGTGTCCCTGAAGATTTACAAACAAACGTAATACTGCTTATTCGCTGATTGCATTGCATACTTTACTTGCTGCCTAGTGTGATAACACTGGGTTTCCTTAAGCAGCTGATTTTGTTCAACTGTGCCATCTGTGAGTATTTTCAATGCGCTGCCTTTACAAGCATAAAGAATATGCACTTGTGCAAGTTCTTCACTATGTAAATTTGGCATGATGTTATTAAAGTTTTGAATCTTTCACTGTTTATCTTATAGCCTTACACAGTGGCTGCTCTTTGAAATGGTCAATTGCTTTTTCATTCTTGAAAATTAACAAATCTGTATGGTTAAAGCCTTTTAATGTTTTTCTGATTTATGTTTGCAGTTGCTGTTGTACCGCTGTTTGTTCTTACAGTAACATACTCTGCTGGGTAAGCAGCAGACAGCTGTCTTGCAGTCTAAGCATTTAGGTTTTCATAGATGTTTTAACTAGTTTGACTTCATTCTGCGTTGCACCTGCAGTATAATATTTTTTCTTGAAGCATTACTTTGTAAACCAACCATTTGATAAAATATTTGTTTATCTTTTTTTATTTTTTGTGCCATTTATGTCAAGAACACACCTGCAGTATCAGTTATTCTTAAGCTAAATTTATACCTTTCATTTCCACTAATAGGAATGTCACCATATATTGTAGCTTAGTGTTGACTGCTATATTAGAAAAGCAACTGTTGTGGTCTCATCCGACATTGCATCTAGGTGTAGAGGGTGTGTCATGCAGGAAAGCAGAGGCAGGGTCACCATAGGAACAAATTAAGAATGGCTGCCTCTGGGGAGTTTTTAGGACTGCTAGTTAAACAAGATGGTAGATTCTTGTTTTCTTTTTTTTTCTCTCGAGTCCTCGGTCAAGGAAGGACCATGATATGGAGTCTCCAGGGAAGTCAAGCCTAAAAGGAGGGGACAGGTTGGATACTGTCTCTGCAGCATCAGATTGGGAGTTGGAAATTACTGTGCTTGTGTTTAAGGTTGGAATTCATTCTGTTTTGGGAATAAGTGGAAACGGACACCTTTTAGAAGTACTGTTGAAATATACCAGCAATACTGAAGCTGTGTGTGTTAAACAAAAGGTATGGCGTGCGGAACACAGACTTTGAAGGTGGATTTGTATTTTGTTAGAGCACTTATTGAAGTAAGACTTTATTTTTGTTATTCCCCGTTTTACAAGACTATACCATTTTTCATTAATCACTATATTTAAACTTTCTTTAAAACTTTAAGCTGATATTCAGAGGGAGCATTTCTCTGCCTATATTTGTAAAAGATTAATATAGTATGAAGTGATGTGCAGTACACAATGAAAGCAGTCTTTTATATGTAGTGTTAATATTGTATATCTTAAATTCTACCTATATTCTTTGTTAGTTATATCCCTTGGCTTTTCTTTGATGAAAAAAAATAGCATAGAACATCATTGCATGGAAAGATGCTGCTTCTTGTAAAGATATTGTTCTCTTGAAGGTCACTACACCCTGCTGCAAAATTCATCTGTGACCCTTCCTTGTGACCATTACAAAATCTGGTCAGCACACTTTTGTTCATAGACCATTTTACCTATCGCACCATGCAATCAACCTGGCTCACTTTAACATCTGGATTCCTCTAACAGGACATTCTACCTGCCCTTTTTCTCAGCTTTAAACAGCATACAGTCAAGTGAAGGCTACTGGCCAGCTCTCTTGATACTGTCCTTGTTTTCTGTCTACTAATAGGGATGTAGAAAATTGTGTGCATGTGTTTTCCAGGATGGTGAGGCTTTGATGGAAGTTCAGCTTTTTCCACATTACATCTTCACTCTTTTGCCCTAAGCTAGTCTGACGTACTGATACATTCTGGTTACTCCTGCTTTTATATATTTTCAGTCAAAATCAAGGCTTAGTTAGCTAAAAAGTTAATGCCATGCCCGTCTAAGCTCTGATTCCTGTTTTTAAGCCCCTGTGTGTTTTAGGCTCTGTTACTCAAATAATGTTCCCTGATCAGAAACATTTCAACTAATCTCTCAGTAGAACCTGTTATGTAAAATGCACAGAGCTGCTCATATCAGGGCACTTGCATCCACTTGATATGTACAAAAATACAAACTTTGTGACTTTTATAAAGGCATCTGTTACTTGTTTGTTCCTTTATTTGGGTAAACGAACTGGTCCATGTATAGGTAACGTTTTCAGCCCCTCACCTGGCCACATAGCGGTGACATAGAGATGTTACATTTACTGGAAGTAGTTAAAACTGAGAGCTGTTTCTATAATGGTGGAGGTTTTCAACAAAGAGCAGCAACTTAACATAATACTGCTGTAGGAGAGGCTGCAATGATCCGTAGTAGTATAAAGCTTATAAATAGATACAAGGAGGTGAATGAATCCAGAAAAAAATGAACTTGTGCTGTTAGAAGCAATAGCAGAAAACGTTTAGTTACTGTATAAAATATACATATTTTCTGTACAAGAAATATATACATACAACAGTTTGAAGCTTGTGTGTGTATTACAGTTAATTTGAATGCAGCCATTACTTAGTAGAATTTTAAATTGCGAATACTTGCTAGAAAGAAGACTTGATTGAATTTTAACTTTGCTTAGAGTAGTAGCAACAGAATTGTAAGGCTGCATTAGGTCAATGCGTTAGACTCTAGCATATGTACACTATTTAATGTAGATTTAGTAGTGAACTGTTAGCAAGGGTTAGAGTTTGAAGACTTTGGGTAGGACATAATTGTCTTGAATGCCTGCATTCAGCTAGAGTCATTAAAACAGTTGCATTTGTATTGGGTATTTTTAACTATTTAAAAAGTGAGGTTAGACTTCATTTTTTTGTAGCTACTGTGAAAGAGCAGTTCAGGTAGCTGATTATGTTTTGTAGAAGGCTTTTCTGTGCAGAGGTTATGGTAAATGATGACCTAAGTAGTCACATTCCGTTTTGGTTGAATAGCTGGTGTACATCAAGGAATTTAGAGGGGGTCAGTGCTGGTTATTTAGGGGGTTGTGTAGGGTAGAGCTGAATAGAAAGATTGATCTTGCCTGTCTGCATGCTACCACTTAGCCTTTCATGCATATAAACAATGGTGTTCAATGGAGTGTAATAGCTGAATAAAATGTAGGATTTTGTTTTAGTAGTGTGTACTTTAGAGGTGTTCCATGAAGAGCGGCATGTGCCTAGAGGCAGGACATGTTCAAGTCTAGGAAGTAGAATGCTAAAAATTGTTGATTTCTGGCATCTGTGTTTAACAAATGCAATGTTTTGGGATATCCATTTAGTTGACTAAATACTCTGTTTACTTATTTGGTTGAGGAGAAAAACTAGATATTTTTGCTCAGCCATGTTAGGCAGAAGGTTGCTGTCTAGGTCATGGATACCAGTGAGTAGTTCACACTACTTTTCTGTGTCTGAACAAAACTACTTTAGATTTGTTAGTACTGATCGTGATATTTTGGGTAATCCAGTTCAGGAGTACAGACAAAATTGCTTGCATGTTATTTTTTTATCATTATACATTTCTTCCTTGACTTTATCAGAATGTCATCTGCATGTAGTGTGCATTGCAGTTTAGGGAGATCATAGTGAAGATTGTTAGTGAAACTGGTACTTTTCCATTATCGGGGCAACGGGTATAATGAGCAGTCGCATACATTTTAATTGTTATAAATGTAGAAACTTAAGTTGATGTAATGCTGTTGCATTATCATGCATTTTCTGAAGGATATGAAGCCTTAAATTCAAACTTGTTCATAGGTTCATACTAGGCTATCTGCCCTAGGGCATTTATAAGCCTAGCCAGAGTGTGTTTGGCTTTCGTCACCCATTTTAAATTAATTTTGCTATGCCCTTTTTCGAGGTTAGTATACTGTGCCTCTGTCTAACAGTGACACAGAAGTGATACCCGGGGTAAACCTACGATCCCCCATCCACTCATCAAGATTCCTCTTGAGAGTCAATGAGGGACTCTGCTTAACCTGGACTGGGATTTTATTCCAGAGTGAAGGGAGCCTCTGGGTTATGAATCTGTCCCTCCAGCATGTCCTATTTATTTCAGTGCTGAGGTCCAAGTCTCTCCAGCGTGTAGCTCGATGGGATTTGGATTTTCTGAGGTGCAGCATGTCCATTAATTCCGGGTTGGACATGGCTTTATACGTCAGGCACAGATCGCCTCTGAGCAGGCGGTATGCCACTGAGTAGAGCTGGAGTTTCTTTAACCGGGCATCATATGGCATCTGTTTGAGCCCTTTGATCCTCTTGGTGAGGTACTTTTGGGGTCTTTCCAGTTGCTGCAGGTGTCTGGTAAGGTACATCCCAAAAGGGGCATTGTACTGAATTATGGGCCTGATGAGGGATGAGTAAAGAGGCACGATAACCTCCCCTGATCCATTCATGATTAGATGGGCTGTGTAAAATGTTTTTCTAACCACTTTGGCCACGTGGTTGTCAAATGAGAGATTGCTATCAACTTGGGTCCCCAGGTCCCTAATTACTTCCGTACTTAATGGATTACCACCTATGTGGTAATTTGTGGGCACTTTGTTTTTGCCAGAGGGGATGACTATACACTTTTTGGCGTTTAGCTTGAGGCCATGGCTGTGGCACCAGTTGTCTTTCTATGAGGCCCTTTTGGAGGATGCTTGTGTCGGCTGGAGAGTCGATTATAGCGCCCAATTTGCAGTCATCTGCGAACTTGGTCAGCCACAGTCCTTCCGTGTTGGCCTGTACCTCCGAGAAATATATACCAAACAGGAGAGGTCCCAGGACTGAGCCTAGTGGGACGCCACTTGTAACTGGTTTGGAGTCTGACATGGCTCCAGCAATTCCTACCATGTGGTTTCTGTCCTTGAGCCAGTTTGCAACCCATCTAGTGACATAGGGGTTTATATTTAAGCTGATGAGCTTATCTATAATGCCCGAGTGGGGCACTGTATCGAAGGCTTTTGCGAGGTCCAGGTAGGCTGTGTGGACCACCTTCCCCTCGTCAATGGCCTTTGGTGACTGTTTCAAAGAAATCGACCAGGTTTAAGAGGCAGGATCTGCCCTTAACAAAGCCGAACTGGGTAGGATCCAGTGTCTGTAGGTCCCCAATATCTTTATTTATGAGGTCCATGATGATCCTTTCCATAGCTTTGCAGACCAAGCTAGTCAGGCTTATGGGGCGATAGTTTCCAGGATCCGTTGAGGCACCACCTTTGTGGAGAGGGACCACTGTTGCTGTACGCCACTCTTTGGGTACATATCCTGTGGTAAGGCTGAGATTGAACAGTAGTTTTATGTTTGAGTTTAGCTCTTCTTGGAGTTCATGTAGGACGCAGCCCGGGACACCATCTGGTCCCATTGATGCTGTGGTTTTTGCTTTGGAGATGGGGCGGCTCTTACCTGAGCATCTGAGATGTCGGGGGCAGCACTCTGCCCTTTTGGTGGGGGGGGGGGGATTGCGCTGAACCTGTCAGCTAGGATGTTGGCAATGTCTGTGGGTTTGGTGTATTTTTTGTCATTTTGGACTAATTCTGAGCATATCTGGGAATTCCCACCCAGGTTCCTAACATAACTAAAGAAAGCCTTGTGATTATCCTTAGTGTCCTGTGCAATTTTTCCTCTCGAAGCTGGCCTTGGACGATTTTATGAGTGCCCATAGTTTTTTGCTAACACTGATCAGAGATGCCTTCCCTTTTTGGGATTTTGCTTTATCATGTAGTAGCTTCCTCCTCCTATTGTATAGTTAGTTTATGGCTGGGGTCTACCAGACAGGACGTCTGCCTTTGGAGGATTGGGTCTTGGTTTTATTTGGGATTCCATGCATTCCTGAAGGTGTTCATAGAATGCGTTTATAAAGGATTCTGCGGTCTGGGCCGTATTTAGGATTCCACCTCGGTTTTGAGGAGTGTGAAATTTGCTTTAGAGAAGTTTTTCACTGTGGTTTTCTGGGCAGGGGGTGGGGTTGGGATGTGAATATCCAGTGAGATAAGTTTATGGTCTGATCTTACCAGTGAGGGATACACTTCTGGTCTGGAGCATAGAGTCCCCATGTTGGTGATGATCAGGTCCAGTATGTTTTCCCCTCTTGTGGGAGTGGTAACAAGTTGTTCCATAGCATTTGAGTTTATAAATTCTAGGAACCTTTGAGCTAGGGTGTTGGAGCTAGAGTAATGCTCCCAGTCTATGTTTGGGTAGTTGAAGTCGCCCAATATAATGGTGTTTGGAGAGACCTTCATATTTTCCAGTGTTCTCAGGAAGGCCGAGTGGCGTTCCTGGGTTTGGGAGGGTGGCCTGTAGCAGGCTATAAACTGGAAGACAGTTTTACCCACTGTTACTTGCACATGGATAGTCTCTGATGCTTCGTGCTGTGCCACCAACCTGGAGGTGTGGGTATCTTTGGTACTCCCCCTCCTTTTCTGGTTCGGTCCAAGTTTTGGGGCCGAAAAGCATGGTATGAGGTATAACCTGGTAGTGCTGAGGTGCTCTCGGGAGCCTTGAACCAGGTTTCTTTTACTGCACAGATATCGATGTTCTCCATGCTAAGGAGAGTTTCGAGTGCATGCATCTTGAAGTTTAGACTTCTGGCGTTGAGTAGCATTACTCTTAGTTTCTTATCCCTTGTGATACCTATGGTGGTGGGTTTGTCTTTTGAGCCTTGCCTAAAAAAGGCACTATGGGGGTAGCAAGAGTCTTTGCCAATATCCGAAAGCCCAGGGGTGACAGGTGCAAGCTGTCCCTAGTGAAGCATCATGGCCTGTCGAGCATGTCATCCCAGGCTGACAGGCATTGGATCCCCTTTGAATGACACCAATACTTAAGCCAATTGTTGAAATTGATCATCTTGTCTTCATATTGTGGCATCATTCTTGGTGAGGGTAATATGCTGCACAAGGTCAGGGTCATACCGGCCTGGGCCACATGCTCAGAGAGCAACTCTGTCTCTCTTCATGTAGTCCAGGGAGGTATGTCTCAGGTCATTCACACCAGCATGGACAATGACTGAGTCATATTTGTACTTGCCTTGTTGTGACCTGAGTGCTTGTGTTATGTGGCGGATCCTAGCGCCCGACAGGCAGCTCACCGTGACCTTCTCCTTGTTCAGCCTGGTGAGTGGGACGTCAGTGTGCCTGACAATCAAGTCACCTATTACAAGTGTATCAGGTGTGTTGTTTAGCCTTAAGGGCTGTGACTGTTCGGCACACTGGCTTTGTGAGCTGTGTGTTGCACATGTTTTGTTTTGGGGTAGCGGTTGCTTGGGTGTCTGCTTTGGAGATCTCTGCTGCTTAGGCAGATTTTTATTTAGAGCTTCCGTGTATGTTTTTTTGTGTTTGTGTGTTTGGTTTGCTGTCGTGGTAGGTCTATGTGAGACTGGAATTGTAGTGAGTGTGGTTTCCTTCTCCTCCTGACAGGTTTCTCCAGTACTGAGTTGAGAGAGCTTAGCCTCCAGTTTGGCTATATGGTTGCATCTCTCACATGTGTTGGAATTTGTTGGGAGGAGGAGAGGGTTGTCTGTGTACATGAGGCCGTTGTAACATTGCCTCAAGATTCCCAGATTCACCAGCTGGACCGGAGAGGAGATTGACAACTGACCTTTGGACATGCTAGAATAGTATTGGGACTTCCTTTATAATTGAGAAAAAAAGGGCCAATGGGGAACAAAGGTACTCAAGGGGAGTTTGTGAGGATGCTTTTAATTTTTTAGTGCTGACTTATATAATTGCTTTAGTGAGCAAGTGCCAGGTAACTTAAATGCAATGTGTTACAGGTAACTTAAATGCAAAAATGACAAATAGTAACTTTCTTTCAAGTGAAACAAGGAAATAAGTACAGTAAGCAATGCAGATGTCACTAGGGATCCACAGAAGCGCTGAAAAGCCGCGTTTTAGGTGGAATTAGCGTTTCAGGGAAATAAGCAAACAAGCATACAAACAAAGCTAGATTCAGCAGTTATTTAACGACTTCAAGCCTAGGTGATTTGCTGCTAAATATAGGGTTGCCACTTGTCCTTTGCAAGTCTAAAATGCTTAACTGTCACGTAAGAAGTACAGTAAGCAACTGAAATGCTACAGAAATCGGCTTATATGTGGCAAAAACAGTCATGTCCATTGCAATGGCCCGGGGTATGTGTTGTCCTGCAAAATCTCATGTTTCTCCAAAACAATGTCACATTTTGGCCTTTTGAAAATGATAGTTCTAATTAAACTCTGAGGAATACACCCAGGAACACAAGTAGAGTAATTTGGACATCTGTGAAATTGTGGGCATTGGAGAGTGTCGGCAGTTTAAGATTTGGAAACGCAAGCAGTTTAAATATTGCGCAGCAGCTGTGTTTTGTTCCCTCGTAAAATATTTTTGAGGGAGAGTGTGTCTTGCATTAAGTTGTGCAAACATCTGAAAGATGTGAACAGTGCGTATTTCAGAAGGGCAGAGTTACTGGAATGTAGGCGGAGTATGTATTGAAAATGGCTGCATTAAATTAAAAAAAAATATATATTAAATGTCACAGACAGAAGAACTCTTACTCCCAACTTTTTTCCATTTTGCGCTTGATACCTGTTTGGCCTGTTGTACCCGGAAGTAGTTATTTCCAGAGAGTGTAGTTGGTAGCACCTATTGACAACCAAATATTGCATCACTGTACTGTTATAGGATTGATAGGTTGCATCATTGATCATTTGATTAACACATGATATATCCTTATTTTAGTTTGTATTTTGGTTTCCTATTTGTAAAAGTGAATGTATAAATAACTAGATGCCCAACTATCCAGTGATATGGCAGTTTGTGTTGCCTCGTATGTAGTTCTCCGGTTGTCTTGCTTTCTCCAAGTGTGTTTGTCCTCAGCTCTGCCCTGTATGATGTGAGTTTTTTTACTAAACATGTCAGTTTCTTCATACATCCCACGGACAAGGCTGAGGTAAACTGCAGTGTGTGTGTGTGTGTGTGTGTGTGTGTGTGTGTGTGCCCTGCAATAAACGGGACCACGACCCTGTCTAGGTTTAGGTTTTGGCTTAATGTCCATTGAGTACTAACACAGCAATAGCTGAACGATCAACGTTATACTGAGCGTTAGGATTCCAAATGCTCATTGTGACTTGCCCCAATAATGGAAAAGTACCATGAAATTTGACGGTAATAGAGCAGTGACCTTTGTGACACTCCCTCACTAGTTGTACCTTGACTAGATAGGGAGTTGTTAGTATACACTGAAAGTCCTATTTGTTAGATAGCTATCAAATCATTGAAGTCGCAGTGTGGGTAATAGAACTGGGTGCTCTTTGTTTTTGTATGAGCAATTAAGATCCAAAAAACTGCATGCGTCAGTAATCCCTTCTTCATATTACTGTGTTTTTTGGTTTAAGTGCTTAAATGGTGCTATACCTGGGCCTGAAACCATGATGTTATGTAGTCCAATCTCGCCTTCATTCTTACCCCTGTGTTCGGAGCCAAACCTTAGCTCTGACACGGCTATACTCTAGCTCAAAGTCTTCAATTGGCTCATGGCTAAGAGGTATCCCATCATGCATTCCCCAGATCTCGTTTGCCGCTCATTATGTTCAGACGTGGCCTCGTTTTTGGCTGTGGCTAAGTATACTTTTTGTAAAGTTTTGGCTATTTGTTGATCATAAAAAGCTATTTTCATAGCTACTGTGTGCGTCTCTCTCTCTTGCTAGTTGTGTGGCCTTTTTCGTTGGCCGTTTGTTGGTATTCCGTTCACGCCCTTTCTTCCCACGGGCTAGGCCCATGTCAGTTAGAGGACCTAGTCCTCTCCATTGTTTGTGTGGTCTTTTTGTGTGTTGTGCTTCCTGTTACTTGTAGCTTATTTAGCATTTTGTTGTCTGGTAGTGGTGTTATCCTGTCTTTGTTTTCTCCGGGCTAGGCTCGTTTAAATTAGAGGACCTAGTCCTCCCTGTAGTTTTTGTTCCTGTTGGTTACTAGGCCGTTTTTAGTTGGAGGCTTTAGTTTTCCATGCAGGGTTTGGTTTGGTCTTTTGTGTGTACGTGTGGTTTTGCAGCTTGTCCCTGTGTGTGTACTCCTTCTACAGCATGTCTAATGATTCTAAAGAACACAGGCCTTCGGGCTTTAAAAAGTGTATTGAATGCAACAATATAATATCTTTGACTGATGGGCACTCCGTGTGCATGTACTGTTTGGGGGCTATTCACCTCCAAGAGTCCTGCTTGTTTTGTCATTCCTTCAGTCCCCGCGTGCTACAGGAAAGGAAGAACAAGCTCATTCTGAAAGGACTGCTTAAACACTCCTTCAAGGAAGATTTGGCTAAGTCTTCCAGTGCCATATCCTCTCCAACTAAAAAGGACAAAAAGACTGCTAAGAAGCGCTCTCCTGCTCCGTCTGTTCCTTCGGAGCCACCAGAGAAAGTTGCTAGAACAGCTTCTCCTTCTTCGGTTCCATTGGCTTTGGTGCTGACAGAAGGTAGTGTATTGACTAAGTCTGTATCAGCTCTCAGCCTTTTGGAACCGGTCATGGATATTTTGGTTCGGAGCCAGTCTCCAGTTGTTCGACCGGGTTCTCCTTCACGTCAGTCTCCCTCTAGGGCGATACAGATCTCCAGCTATATCCTCCAGGTCCTCTAGGTCCCTTTCCGATGAGGACATTGATAGAGTGGTGTGTCATCGGTGCTGGCCAAATTGATTTCGGCTCCAACCCAATCGGCCCCGGAGACCATGGCTCCTTCATCGTTTGCTATTCTACCTCCGAGCCTTTTTTGGCCCTCAGAGCCAGAGTTGTCGGTTCCGACAGGTCGGTTCCTGTAGCTTTGCCTGGCCTCTCGGTTCTGATTTCTGCTCTGACCCCATCGGTTCCGTCCACGGGGTCCACAGTTCCCTGGTTGGACCCGAGGGAGAGGATCGATCATCACTTCCAAACCTTCCTCTCAGTGCTTCAGCTCGGGTGAGCTTGGGACCGACATCTGCTTCAGACCTCATCTCCTCGGCCCCGAGGGCTACTACTGTATCCGTTACGGTTAGTTGGCCTTCGGAGCCGGGGAGATCAGCCTTTGAGGTTATGAGGAGCATGCTGGCCAGGTCGTCAGCTGCATCCTATGGCACCAACACTCTGCTCCCTCCGCTACCGGTGTCAGTTTCAGATCACCCTTTATCCATGGATAGCGGAGACCCAAGGCCTCAGGATACCTCCATGAGTGGTCCCCAACTTTCTGATGTCCCCCCCAGAGTTGTTGCCTGCGGATCCCGTCAGAAAGAGATTGTGTAAGAGGAAACACACAGACTCCCCGGATGAGTCTCTCACATCGGACACTGACCTCGAGGAGTCAGAGAGGCCCCCCAAGTCGTCTGCTGAAATCTCTTTTTTAGGATATTCTTGAGATCTTGAAGCAGAGAGGTGGCAGGCCCTCCAAATCCCCTTCTGATGAGGAGTCTGTGTTCCTGAAGGCTTTCAAGTCACAACCTTCTGCCTCTTGGGTGTCTCCCCCTTTCAATGAGCTACTGGATCTCATCTGTCAATAGGTGTGGGAAACTCCTGACACTGTAGAACCAGTCCCTAGGAGACGCAATACGTTTTTGTCTGCTCCCACAGACAAGGAATATCTGACAAAAGGTGTTCCAGTAGATGCCAGGTGGTGGCAGCAGCCACCAAGAAGGAACTTGCTGAAACTTCGTCTACCATCCATCCACCTAACAAGGAGTCCCAGGCCATGGGCAGGTATGGGAAGCGTGTGTGTACCTCAGCGGCCTTTACTCTGTGGTCACTGAACTACTTGACGCATTTTACAAGGCTCCAGAGAGATCTAAAAGAGCTAGGAGATTCTCTACAGGGTAAAGTTTCTGATGCCGTGACACAGAAGGCGAATGCACAGATGTCTACCCTAAATTCCCTTACCAACTCCTCCATGAGGCTGATCTCATACACAGCTGATGGAGTGAGCAGGGCAGTGGGTTCTGGAGTCGCTCTTATGAGACACTCCTGGATGCGCCTGTGTAATTTCACGGAGTCCTTCAAGTCTACTTTCACTAACGCCCCATTTGATGGTTCATCATTATTCGGAACCAAGGTGAAGGACACTCTCACTAGGTGTGAGCAAGAAGGAAAAACCCTGTCTGCCATGGGAGTCCATTTTTCCATGCCTTCTAGATCTTACCCCAAGGGCCAGAAGGGTGGGAAAATGTGGTTCAGGAAGTCGCAGAGGTTTTTTCAGAACGCACAAAGTGATTCCCACTCCAGAGGCTGGGGAGGGGGTGGAAATTCAGGTAGATGCCGCCCTAGAGGCAGAGGCGGCCCGCGTAACCAGGGGGACCGTGATTCCTTTCGTCGTTCTCCCTACCAGCGCTCCTGAAAGGAGGCCCGACTGTGCATCTCTGGAGCTGGTTGGGGGTCACATTTCTTTATTCCCAGAAGCCAGGCAAGACGTCACCCAAGACGAGTGGGTATTAAAGATTATTTCCAGAGGTTATCATATTCCCGTCTCTTCTCCTCCCCCGGCAACCAAGAAAATTCCAGACGTTCCACCCAGTCACAGGGATTCTGCAATTTTAGAAATAAAAAAAGTTGCTTTCAAAGAGAGCCATCCAACCTGTCCCTGCAGACCAAGTAGGATTAGGGACTTACTCCAGATTCTTTTTGGTGCCGAAAAGAACAGGGGACCTGAGACCCATCTTGGATCTCCTCCGATTGAACCTACGTGTACAAAAGTCCAAGTTCTGCATGGTCACCTTACAGTCCATACTCCCTCTATTAGGGAAAGATGTGTGGATGTGCTCATCGACCTCAAAGATGCTTACTACCATATCAAAATGGGCAGGGCATCGAGAAGTCATCTACGCTTCTGGCTGGGAGCCAGTCATTTTCAGTTTCGTGCCCTGCCTTTTGGTCTCACCACAGCCCCCAGGGTGTTCAAATGCATGGCAGTGGTAACAGCTCACTTGAGACGTCGGGGATTTCAAGTGTTTCCGTACCTGGATGACTGGCTCCTTTCTGCCACCACCAGGCATCTACTATTACAGACCAGGGATGCCACCATTACATTGTGCCAAAGGTTAGGAATTACTCTAAATTGGGAAAAATCTGCCTTGTTGCCCTCGCAGTGTGTCACTTTTATCAGCGCCGAGCTAGATACGGTGCTCATGAGAGCTTTCTTACCAGAAGAGAGAATTCAAGCTCTAGAACAGCAGGTCTACACCTTTCTACCATTGAGGAAGGTCAAGGCAAAAGTGGTCGTCAAGTTATTAGAGACCATGGCTGCCACAATCATACCTAGTTCACCTTGCCAGACTACACATGAGGGTTCTTTGGTGGCTGCTTTTCGCCCAATGGTCACTACAGCATCTTCCACTCTCCCATTCTTTTCTGATTATGGACACGTGCAGGCAGGATCTACGCAGGTGGCTTCAGGCCTACAATTTCAACGTTGGCAAGCCTTTTGTCCCATCTTCTCCAGTTACCACGGTGACCACGGATGCCTCCCAGATCGGGTGGGGGGGGGGTAATTATCTCAGCAGGACAGTCCAAGGCACATGGCAGGATCACGAGACCCATTTGCATATCAGTGTCTTAGAGATGAGAGCAGTGCTATTAGCGTTACAAGCACTTCAGAGCTTTCTCCCTGTGGGGACAATTGCAATCTACTCAGACAGGTCAGTGGTATGGTATCTGAACAAGCAGGGAGGAACCAAATCATACCCCCTTTGCAGAGAGGTAATTCGAGTTTGGCAGTGGGGCGGTGTATTCCCAACGCCTTCTAGTTGCAATGCATATACCGGGGAAGTCCATCGTGATTGCAGACAGGCTGAGCAGAGCTATCTGAATGCCTCACAAGTGGTCCCTGAACAAATATGTTGCGGAGAAGATATTCTGCAGATGGGGTCAGCCTTGCTGTGATCTATTTGCCAGCCCCCTCAATGCCCCGGAGGGGAAGACACCCAGGGATTCACGACTGGCCCTGCGGTCTTCTATATGCCTTTACACTGTTTCCTCTGATTTCAGAGGTCATTCAGAAAGCACAGTCTTTGGGAAGCAAGATGATCCTGATTGCCACTCACTGGCCTCGTCAGATTTGGTTTCCCTTCCTTTAATCCTATGTAATGGACGATCCATGGATTCTGGACCCAGATCCAGATCTACTGACTCGTACGTCAGGACAGTTCCATCCCTCCATCCAGACCCTCAAGTTGACAGCTTGGCTGCTCCAGTTCCATCCCTAGTCAGGCTTCATGATTTTTCCCCGGAAGTGGTCCACATTCTGTCTTCTTCCCACAAGCCTTCTATCAGAAAGATTTATTCCAGTAAGTGGAAGAGATTCTCCATTTGGGCCCATGAAAGACATATTGATCCTTATACACCTCCTATTTCGGCAATATTAGAATTTCTTTCTCAACTGTTCAGTCAGGGATCCACTGCAACAACTATTTAAGTGCAATTGGCAGCAATTTCTACCTTTCACGTTGCTAATGAATCCAACCTTATGGCTCATAAGCTTTGTATGGCCTTTCTGAAAGGGACAATGTTACTTCGACCTCCAGTCTTCGATTCAGTAATGCCATGGGACCTCAAGTTTGTATTACAGAAGCTCACCTTTGCTTCCTTTGAGCTCGCAGCTTCGTGTGACCTAAAATTCTTGTCATGGAAGACAGTATTTTTGGTAGCCATAACTTCAGCTATGCGGGTCTCTGAGCTCCAAGCTTTATCGATTAAGCCACCTTATTTGATGTTTCACAAAGACAGGGTCTCCTTAAGAAACATCCTTCCTTTATCCCAAAGGTTGCTTCTGTTGTCAATATCAACCAATCCATTGAGTTGCCTGTGTTTTTTCCTGAATTTTTCTAGCAAGGCAGAATTTAAGTTTCATCAGCTAGACGTTCATAGACAATTGCGTTTCTATTTACATAGGACAAAAGATTTCAGGAAATCAGATCAACTGTTTGTCTCATTTTCAGACACTAGACTTGGGGTTCCTGTTTCTAAAGTAACCATGTCTCGCTGGATTTTCATTTGCATCTCATTTATGGTTCCAAAGCAAAGAATTACCCTTTAAATTGAAGGCTCATTCTACACGATCTGTGGCTACCTCTACTGCATTTCAGGCTAGGATGTCTATGGATGATATTTGTGCTGCAGCAACATGGGCTTCGCCTCATATTTTTATTAGTCACTTCAAATTAGATCTGGTCTCTAAAGGCAGATCTTCCTTTGGTTCCACAGTGCTCAGGAGTATTTTTCACTGAACCACCCAAGGTCAAGTTGCTAGGGACGCTGTCCCAGGGGTAAGAATGAAGGCGAGATTGGACTACATAATATCAAGAAGTTATGTGCTCACTATAACATTTGATGTATGTAGTCCATCTCGCCTTACATTCTTACCAACCCCCCTCCTTCCTACCCCCTCTTTGAGGACCTGGAGGTATAGTCTCTAGGTGTCAGTAGTGCTTACTGTTGGGGTGGTTGTTCTTCTGTGTGTGTGTGTGTGTGTGTGTGTGTGTGTGTGTGTGTGTGTGTGTGTGCTTGTAGAAAACAAGTTCTGAGGAATGGGCCTGTTGCATGATGGGATACCTCTTAACCGCAAGCCAATTGAAGACTTTGAGCTAGAGTATGGCCAAACCTAGGGGTAAGAATGTAAGGCGAACGTTATGGTGAGTGCATAACTTCTTGTTACTTAACAGAGAAAATGTATCAATATAGGTATTCTACCATTTAGTTATAAATACTTTTTCAAGTATTTTGGCTAAAGGGCAGAGATTTGCAGTAGGTTGGGATACTATGAAAGACTATTTGAAACTTGGCAGTATTGTTTTGGTTTTAAGTGTAACAGAGGCCTGGACAGAATTTTTTTATCTCACTTGCATGACTTTGGGTGCAGAGCATAGAAGTCCAGATTGTGAATGTATTCATTTATTTTCTACAAGATGCTTGATATATATATATATATATATATATATATATATATATATATGTATATATATATATTTTTTATAATATTTTAAAAATAGAATGGTGGATAGAACAGATATTTGTAGAGGGGTGTGTAGATGACTGGGCTGTAAAATATATGTAATGTTTGGAAAATGGGTGAAGGGAAAGCTACTGTCTTTTAGAGACTTAGAATCACCAAATCCACAAATATTACTGCAGTTCGTGTTGGTGAAAATCATGTTAGTATTTGTCAGTTTAATGTTTCAGAATTGCTTTGTTTTTTTTAAGTAAATGCTGTAAATTGTAGTAGGTAATATCTTCTGTATTTGCTTTTTAAGATATGTTTATGTTGGTGACAAAGACTTCTGTACTAGCTTGGGGGGGGGGGTCATATTTACACAGTTGCACTAAGTATTTTGACATGACCTCCAAGAGTCCAGTTTGGTGTATTAGCCAATATAGATTTGCTCTATGCAGCTAGTATTTGGTACAAGTTAGCATTTTTATATATCAGTGTTATAATACTGCTTTCAGGTCTTGTACAAAGTTTGCCATAAAATAGTGATAAGTTCATAGGTAAGTACTAGGCTAGCTGCCCTTGCAGGCCATTTTATGTCTAGCCAGTTTCCCTTTTTGTGCTTGAAATAAGCTGTCCCATTTGGTTATAGATTGGCCTTTACCCATTCCATGGTCGACTTAAGTAGTACCCCTAATAAGAATAACTGGGATCATACCGTAGATAATTTGAAGGGACCCATGCATGCAATAAAGCATTTAGGAGTTGCCTGTGTCCATTAATAATACAGGGGCAGTCTAGTACAAATTTTTTGTTTCATATCCATAAATCTAAGTTGTGATTGAAAATGGACAGGGATGAACTTTGCTTTATGTGGATGGGGAGTCTATTCTACAGCTGCAGTATCCTCTGTGAAATATACCTGACCCTACAAATCATTCTGTTGGTGTTGCAGAAGAGGTTTAGATATGTAAACCAAGTATTTCTCATGTCATTTGACTTTCTGTTGTGCAGTAGATCCATCAGTAATGATTCTGAGTATGCCTTGTATGCCAGACACAGGTCACATCTTAGTAGTCTGTAGGATACAGAGTATAGTGACAGCTTTGAGGTGGTCCCTGTAGGATATGATGTTAAGGCCTTGTATCCTTTTAGTAAGGAATATCTGTGGGTGTTCCATTTGTTGCATTTGTCTGGACAGATAAATGCCAAATGGGACATTATATTCAGTGATTGGCCAATTGAGGGCTGAGTAAAGGGGAACAATGACATCCCTAGATATCTAATCACATTCCTTTTGTTTATAAACTGTACAATACAGAAGAATTTTCTTACAAAAGTAGACACATGTTGGCCAAAAGTTAGGTCGCTGTCCACATAAGTTCCCAAATCCTGAACAACTGGGCCAACTCTTAGGGGAGTATTGATGTGGTAGTTCAGTGGGATAGATGATTTCCCAAAGAATACAGTAATGCATTTTTTTTGGCATTAAGTTTCATGTCATCATTTTGACACTAGTTATTTATTTGAGACAAACCTTCCTCCAGTTTCTCTGATAGTTGAGATTTATATGTCAAGAATCATCTTTCAGTCAAGACTCTGTGATACAGTAATATTTTTTATTTGAGACAAACTTCCTGGGTGGACCAGTTGTCTTGTTACTTAGTTCATATATCCTATTGTAAAGGTAGTTTGTTGTGTGTTTAGGGAATGGGACCTTGATTTAGCTGATTGTTATCTACCTGTCGTATAATTACAGTTTTTGAAGATGTATAATAGCGTGATTGTGTTTGTGTAATAATTTGAAAAAAAAAAGTGGCATAGCTCATTTTATTGTATATTTTTTAAACACCTTTATTGAATTATCACTTGAGACAGGCACATTTAAATTTATATAAAAGTAATCAAGCTGTATTGACAAGTTCACATTTACAAACATTATACTTCACATATATTGTTGTATATCATATATCCTAAGCAGCATTACATAAATTATTCAATTCTTGCCCTTTTTTTTAAACATAAACATCTGTATTAAATCATTACTTATGACCTAGACAATTATACATTTATATAAATGAAAACAAACCACACTGACTCAATCCTAGTTGCAAGCATTTTACATCACAGACCATACTGACACACTCCCAGTTGCAAACATTATACCTCACTTATCTACCCAATCGTTTTCAGTCAGACATTACATAGCTCATTTAAGTCCTGCCTTCTTTTAAATCTCATTCCTCCCCTTATGTATTGTTCCCACAATTACCATTTTTTCTTATGTAGTTTGCTCCTTCCCTTTTATAAAGATCTCAGTTCCAGTTGTTTTAACTCTGTTACTATATTAACTACATCTAGTGTAGTTGGTTAGGATTTTGATTTCCATTTTCTAGTAATGGCTTTTTTGGCAGCCACCTTTTTATTAGACACAGCAAGGCCTTGCCATGTCTAGGCAGTTGTGATTCTGTATCATATCAGAAAAATCATCTCCCTCATCACACCAGTCTGCTCACCCAGCATCTTTGATAATGCATCCTGCAGGAAATCCTGAAAGTCCATCAACTGGAACTATACACTTATAGCTATACTTTCACCACTTGCCAGAATCTTAGAAAAATGCCTACATAAACAGATATTAGCCTACTTCTAAAGAATTACCTACTATCTACTACTCAGCATGGCTTCCGCCCCAAACATAGTACTAATACCGCTCTTGTAAGTTTCACCAACACTGTAAACTACCTTAAAAACAAAAAAACACATTGCCTCTACCACCTTCCTTGATCTCATCAAATACTCCTCAACAAACTTGCCTCTCTCAATTTCATCTCTGAAACCCTATGCTGGTTTTACAGTTATCTGTCCAACCGTAAACAACCCACCATATGGGATAACAAACTTTCACCCCTTCTACCCATCACTGTTGGGATCTCACAAGGCTCTGTCGTGGACCCACTTCCCTTTATTAGTTTTACTAATGATCTTCATACTGCAGCTACACCGGCCACCCTCATTCAATATGCAGATGATGCTTCCCTTATCTCCTCCACCCCCACCTTAAACGAACTCCAAGAAAAGACTCCGACTGCCCTCCATAACATTGAGGAATTCCTATCAGACCACCAGCTCATTTTAAACCCTAACAAAACTAAACTTACGGTATTTTCCAATTCCGCTAAAACAAACGAACAAACACATCTCTCTGTCTTCGCCTCTAGTGGCACAATTGAACCCGTAGAACAAATAAAACTCCTTGGTGTTACCCTAGGCAGCAACATAAAATTTGACAGATATATTGCATTAACAATCAAAAAAGTCCTTATAAAACTTGGCGCTCTGTGTAGGGCTAAACCATATCTACCTAATCATGCCAGAATAGCTACTGCCAGGACTCGCTTCCTGTCCACCCTTCTCTACTGCTGTCAGGTCCTCACAGACTTTTGTAAATCAGACTTGAATAACCTTGAATCTTGTTATAATAAAATAGCTAAATATGCTGTTAACCTTCCCCATAGATCTCACCATTGCATTGCCCTAAAAAGCTAAACTGGATTGAACTCCCAAACGTACTCACTCTAAACCAGTTAACAGTAGCCCACTCTGATGTTCATCGTGTTTCACTGTTGCAGTCATTACACTTGGGTTATCCTGCTGGCAGGCTACCTGCAGTCAGCCTGAATTCCAAAGTCCTGGTCCGGCGTCGGTTGTTGTCGCCTCTTCCCTGACGTCAGTGCGCCAGGGGTATAAAAGATGCAGCCGATGCCATTTTCTTCAGTCTTTCTTGCTGTGCGGTGCCCGAAGCAAAAGCAGTTCGCAAGTGCCGGTCGGCCGACTCCTGAGATTTTCGAAATTGAATTTCAGATCTGAAGTCTTCTATAAAGCTAAGTACCCCGTTGGGGAAACTTTTTTCTTGCTCCAGACCAATGTCAGAAAAAGTTAACAATTGTATTGCTTGTGGGAAGCAAATAACTCATAAGGATTTTCATTCTTACTGTATTCCTTGCCTAGGCCCTGACCATGACGTTGCTAGTTGTCGGTTTTGTGCTAGATTTAACCAACACGCTATTAAGCGTTGGTACGATTTTGCTTTTCATTACTTTGGCCGAAGGTTTAACTACATAATGCCGTCAGAACAGCCGACGACCGGAGTTCATAAAAAGCGCAAGGAAAAAAAAAAGGACAGGCATCTGAGGTCCAAAACCGATGAAGCCTCTTCTAGGCCAGTCGCCGGTTCTCAGTGAGGCGCTTTCGCAGCCCCTGACACCCGCTACCTCAGAGCCACAAGCCATCTCCAACTCCCACATGAAGACATCTAAGCCTCTGGATACTCAAGGTATTGGGCCTTCGGAAACTAATCTCTCAGATGGGTCCGGAGCCGCTGAACAGGCATCGGCTTCTGAGAGTGTTTTCAAATGTACACAGCTTTATATCAAGCCAACTTCAGCATCCAAGACAAAGGCTTAAACAGTTTTAAAGACAAGGAAACAAGTACAGCATTCTCCAGGACAGACTTCCATGCCTAAGAAATGGATGCTCAAAATGGCCGAAGACCTAATTACTTTGATCAGGGGTTTCCATCCCCCTCCTGATAAGAGGCCTAGGCAAGACAGTGAATATGATTCCTCTGATCAGGTTTCCATTTCCTCCATCTCCTCTTCAGAACAGGGATACTCTATTCCTCCCTATGAGGATTCTGATGATGAAGAATCTATTCCTTCAGCTTCTCCTCCAGAGGATTACTCATTTGGGGAAACCCTGCATACCATGAGGGAGCATTTCCACTGGGAGAGCCAAGATTATTCAAATTCTAAGAAAAGGCTCAGAGACTTTCTTTTACTACCTCAGCACAGACCTCTTGCTATTCCAGCTGTTCTAGACATTGTAGATTATGTATTTTCAGAGTCCAGCCTGTCTCCCGACTCTTTACCTCCTGCACCTGTTAAGCCAGACAGATACTACAGGGTTCCAGATTCTCATAAATTTTTATATAACAACCCTGCTGCTGACCCAGAAACTATTTCTCAGGATCCCAAAGGGGTCAAGGCTGCTACTGCAAAAAACCCTGTCCCCTCAGATAGAGATTCTAGGGCACTGGACAGATGGGGGGAAAAGTTTAAAGCCCTTACAGCCAAGGTAGCAGAAGTGTAAATTGTCAGTTTCATATGCTTACATATCAGCAATATTTAATGTCTCTGTTAAAACAGAAAATGTTGACAAATTCTGAATGTTCTGAGAACAAGGAATTGCAGGATTTATTGCATGCAGCTGAACAAGTGGGAAAACATACTTTGCAATGTGGTTATGATTCACTGGAGGCCTCATGCAGGGCAGCTGTAACAGGTTCTGTCATTAGAAGGCATGCTTGGTTAAAGGAACAGACTCTGCCTGATCATATTAAAGCAAAATTATTGGATGCTCCATTACAGCATGATACTTTGTTTGGTGTTAAGGCAGAAGAGGGGTTGAAGAAAATGGAGGATAAAGCTAAATCTATGCAGACAGTGAAGGATTTCTTACAGGTACAGCCACCCAGATTTAGCAGGAACTGGCCTTCTAAGAATTGGTCCTTTCCCTTGTCAGGCCACAGAGGCAGATACAGACGCCCTATAGGCAGACAACAGCCCCAGGGCTCATACAGGCCCAAACAATGGGGTGCTTCTATCTCCAAAAGTGGGAGAAGACAAATCACAGCCATATAGGAAACGGTCCCAATGACTTCCCTCTGCCAGTGCCAAGCACTTATCTTTTGGCAGCACCCTTAGGGGGAAAGCTAGCACTTTTTTTTACAAAATAGGCACGTGATCACCCAGGACAAATGGGTCTTAAATATAGTCTGTCAGGGCTACAGGTTCCACTTTCATACCCTTCCAAAGGCAAAAAGTATGCCAGCCCTGCCACACAATCAATGGGCAGAGGCACAAAAACAAGTTTCATCTCTCATGGACATGAGGGGCTATTCAGGCCGTGCCACAACAAGAGCAGGGACAAGGATTTTACTCAAGACTTTTCTTAGTACCAAGAAAGGACAAAACATGGAGACCAGTTCTGGACCTGTCTATTCTAAATACTTTTCTGGACGTTCCGAAATTCAAAATGTTGACTCTGCAGCAGCTTCTGCCCATGCTGGGCAAGAAGGCTTGGCTTGTAACTTTGGACCTCAAAGAGGCATACCTGCATGTCCCAATCAGACAATCTTGCAGAAGATACCTCAGATTCATAGCTGGATCAATGCACTGCCAATTCTCTGCACTGCCCTTTGGCTTATCTACTGTGCCCAGGGTCTTCACAAAATGTCTGGCACCAGTAATTGCATTTTGCAGACAAAGAGGAATTCAAATATATCCCTACTTGGACGACTGCCTTATTCAAGCAGAGACCAAAGACATTCTACTAAAGCATCTGGCGTTTGTAAAAAGATGACTAATTTGCCTAGGGTACACAGTAAACGAAAAGAAATCAAAACTAGTACCCTCTCAAGAGATAATATTCCTGGGAGCAAGCTTAAATACAACTGCCCAGATGGCTTATCTGACGCCAGACAAAGGCAACTGACTTCTTACTTCGAAAGCATGGCAACAAAGACCCAGTTATCGGCAAGAAAAATTCTGCAGGCTCTGGGCTACATGGCCTCCTGCATTCTGCTAATTCCATATGCAAGGCTGTATATGAGGAAACTACAATGGTATCTAAAAAGTGTTTGGACTCAACATTGCCACAGCCTGGAATCATTAATTTCACTCATTCCTTGCCTGCAACAGGAATTTCGATGGTGGGCACAGGCCTGTCACCACAACAAGGGACAGCCATTCACTTTACCCACAGCCAGGCAAACACTAACAACAGATGCATCAGATTATGCCTGGGTGGGCCACATGGCAGGAAAATGTATTCAGGGCACATGGCCCCCAAGCCAAAGGCATATTCACATCAATCAAAAAGAGATGCTAGCTGTACAAAATGCCCTGACAGCCTTCAAGGACTTACTTCATCCAGGACAGCTGCTGATAAAGACGGACAACACCACAGTCATGTGGTACATAAACACAGCATTGACCTACCAAGTACACCTGCAAGCACAATTCCTGCCAGAAAAAACAAATGCTCTGGCAGATGAACTAAGCAGAAACCTCATATATCCTCACGAGTGGAAACTAGATCCACAAATCTTCAGCATGATAACAAGGAAATGGGGATGCCCAGACATAGATCTTTTTGCCACCCCTCACAACTGCCAACTTCAGAGATTCTACACAAGGACTTATCACAAACAAGCATGGAAAGTGGATGCTTTGTCATTCAGCTGGAACAACCTTACAGTATATGCCTTTCCTCCACTGCCTCTCCTCCCCAAGGTACTCCTAAAGGTCAGACAAGAGAAGCCACAAATGTTACTAATTGCCCCGGATTGGCCACACCAGCACTGGTACCCAATCCTAAGGAGCTTGTCCCAAGGCCCAGCCTGGACATTGCCTCAAATTCCTCATTTACTGACCCAACAAAACAATTAGATACTGCACAGCCAACTCAGAACCCTAAATCTAGCTGCATGGCAGATAGTGTAACCATTCAGAATACACCATTCTCTAAAGCGGTTATGGATGTTATTTTGGAGGCCAGGAGGCCCAGCACCAGAAAATCTTATGCAGAAAAATGGAAGAGATTTCTGTGCTTGGAACCAGGCACAAGGAATTGACACGCTTGTTCCAAATATTCCTCAAATTTTACAATATCTAACCGAGATGCTGGAAAAAGGCCTATCCTTCTCATCAAGATCCATGCCTTTGCCATTTCAGCTCATTACAATACAGACCCACCTAATTTTTCACATCCATTGCTTAGGCAGTTCCTCAGGTGGGCCAAAAACATGAGAGCACCAATACCTGCATGGGACCTCAATTTTGTCTTGGAAAAACTCACACTGCCTCCTTTTGAGCTAGCCAGTACAGCTGAGATAAAATTCTTATCATGGAAAACAGCTCTGCTCCTAGCAATAACCTCAGCAAGAAGAGTCTCAGAGTTACAGGCATTAATGGCTGTGGAACCTTTTATTATCTTCCATCCGGACAGGGTTTCTCTAAGGACAAACCCATCATTTATGCCTAAGGTAGTGTCCAGTGTGGCTCTTAACCAAACCATTAATTTGCCTACTTTTTACCCAAACCCACAGAATAAAGGGGGAGAGACTTCTGCATTCTTTGGACATACACAGACAGCTACGCTTCTACTTGGACAGAACTAAAGCTTTCAGAAAGACTGAGCAACTTTTAGTGGCACATGCTGCAGGATCACAAGGAAAGGCTATCTCAAAGCAGACTATTTCAAAATTGATAGGGCACTGTATTCATTTCTGCTATTCACAACATGGCAAATCAGTGCCTAAGGGCATTAGACCACATTCTACCAGGGCAGCAGCCACCTCAGCAGCCTTCCTCAGAGGAGTACCAACCAAGGATATCTTGGAGGCTGCAACTTGGACTTCAGTGCACACGTTTACAAAGCACTACCATTTACCTCTTTACTCTTATCCAGAGCAGGCTTTGCCACTGCAGCTCTGCATGGCCTTATAGCCACTCCTAATTCTATTTAGACCCAGCCGTCATCATCATCCCTTTCCACATCGAATTAAAATTTCCTGCTTGTGCTGTGTATAGGAGTCTTAACTGTGTAGCTTTGAAGTACCGCTTCAAATCGGGTAATCCCAATCCACCTAGTTCTGCTGGAAGAATCATCTTATTCCACTTAACTCCTGACATCTTCCCATCCCAGATAAAGTCCTTCAGTCGTTTAATTGCTATCCACAACTTCTTTGATACAAATATGTCCGACCTGTGTGTAAGACTAATGGGACTAAAAACATTATAACTGCTTGTATCTTACTATCCCTATCCATATAACAAAGCTTCCATTATCTCAGTTTTTGTATTAGCTTTTTATAGTCTCTCTCTTTTTAGCTGCCACACCAGAATCATTTTTAATCCATACTCCTAAATACTTAATTTTATCATGTCCCTGTAAATATGGATATTGCTAAACCAATTCATGTGTTGTACGTAATTTACCTCTATTTCCTTTGTTTTAGCTTCATTTGTATCCCAAAAAGATTTTGAATCTGTCTCAAAATGTTCCACACCACTGTAATGTCTTTCTGGTTTTGTCAGGTGTAAAATAATATCATCTGCAAATAGAGCTAGCTTTTCTTCACTACCATACCAATTATATCCTTGAATTTCTGAGTCCCTTATTTTCTTTACCAGTGCCCTTCTCATAAAGTCTCACCTTACTCTGTGAAATGCTTTCTCTGCAGCAAGATCAGTCAACAACAAGATGGTATTCTTACAGTTTGCTTCCCTGTGGATCATCAATGTTCTGTTAATGTTGTCAGATATTTGCCTCCTCTCCACAAAACCACATTGATCCATGTCTATCAATTTTGGTATCACTTTTGTATTTATTTAGCCACTGTAGACATTAACACTTTATAATCATGGTTTAGTATTAGAATGAGCCTGTATGAAGCTGGATCTGATGGATTTTTACCCTGTTTAGGTATTACAGCTACCATTGCTTCCTTCCAGGATGTTGGTACTCCTCCACCTCTTAAAATACTGTTAAACTTCCATATCTTTATCAGTATTTTTCCACCTAGCTTTCAAACTTCCACAGGAATACCATCAATTCCAGGGGACATTTCCTGTAGATTCATCTCCTCCTATCCTGTTAATAATTGATCCTCGTCTACCTCTTACTTTGGCATATTTAATTCGGCCATAAACATTTCAGTTTATATCTTTTCTTGATTTCCAGATTTCTCTGCTTTTTACAAACTTTCATAGAATTTCCAAAATGTTTCCAATATCTCTACAGGATCTCTTGTTATATTCCTTGTTATAGACTCCCTAAGCTTGGCTGTATAACGCATCAAGACGCGTACTACCACATAAAAATGGACAAACTCTCCGGAAGGTTTCTCTGCTTTTGGCTAAGAGCTAGTCATTTTCAGTTCAGTGTGCTGCCCTTTAGTCTCACCACAGCCCTCAGGGTGTTCAAATGTATGGCGACAGTGAAAGCTAACTTGAGAGTGCACGGATTCCAGGTGTTTCCATATCTAGACAACTGGCTCATCACTGATCTCACCAGGCATCTACTACTTCAAGTGACACAGTTCATTTTGCATTTGTTCCTGAGCTTGGGAATCACAGTCAATCAAACAAACAAAATCTCACTAACCCCCTTTCAAGACTTAGAATTCATAGGAGCTCATCTGAACACCATTTCTTATGTAGCTTCTCTTCCCCAGCACAGATTACAGAAGATAAAATCCTAAGTACATCCTGTTCTTTGCAAAAACAAAGTTCCAGAGCTTCTGGTCCTTCAAGCATTGGGGTCCATGGCAGCAACCATCATTCTAGTCCCATTAGCGAGTTTCCAAATGCGCCTACTACAATGGCTTCTAGTGTCACAATGGTCAATTCTAACCCATCCGATGAACTACCCCATTATTAATCACCAGTCACTGCAAAAAATACCTATCCTGGTGGATGGAATCCAAAGAAATCCTATTAGGCCGTCCAGTTCTCCCTCCTCAACCCAAGGCCATAGTGACCACGGATGCCTCCCAGATTGGGTGAGGGGGACATTATTTGGGAAGAACAGTCCAAAGCACTTGCTGCCTGATAGAGGCCAGTCTACATGTCAGTGTCAAGGAGCGCAGGAGAGTGCTTCTAGTGTTGCAAGTTTTTTCAGTCTGTCCTCCCCCAGGGACTATTGCAGTCCAGTCAGACAATATGTCTGTAGTCTGCTACATCAACAGACAGAGAGGAACCAAGTCCTACCCTCTGTGTCAAGAAGCCCTGAGTGTGAAAATGGGCTATTTCCTCCATCCACTTTCTGATAGCAATGCACATCCCGGGGAGTTCAAACGTGATAGCGGACAAATTGAGAAGATGCATCCTACTGCCTCATGAGTGGTGTCTCAATCCCGAGATAGCGAGAGGATTTTTCGTCGCTGGGGCCAGCCTTGCTGTAACCTTTTTGCATCAACCCAAAACAAGTGCAAAATCTACTTTGCCCTGATCCTCCCTCAGGGGAAGTCACCGAGGGATGCTTTTCTTGATGGGTGCCAAGGTCTTCTTTATGCTTTTTCCTCCTTCCCTCTAAATCCCACTTTTTCTCAAGAAAGTAGCCAGGTTGAGAACCAAAGTGATCCTCATAGCACCCTATTGGCCTCAACAAATTTGGTTCCCCTTCCTGTAGCTTTATGTAGTTCACAGTCCATGCCTTCCGGACCTGGTTCCAGACCTGCTGTCTCACCCTCGGGGACTGGTGCACCCCAGCCTTCAAAATCTCAAGCTGACAGCTTGGTTCCGCCAATTCCTCTAGTTGCCAAGCATAAAGATATACCTACTCCAGTGTGAAAAATTCTGCTGGCTTCCCGTAGACCATCCACCAGGAAACTCTACCTTAGTAAGTGGAGGAGAGTTTCAGTCTGGGCTTATGATAACGATCTCAATCTTTTTCCACTCCGGTGGTAAAAGTTCTAGAATTTCTAACTATTCTTTTTGATCAAAGACTTCAGCCTCTGCAATTAAAGTACAGTTAGCTGCAATTTCTAAGTTTCGTAATGGTTTTAGGGACCTTTCTCTAATTTCCCATAGACTATGTAAAGTATTCCTCAAAGAAACTAAGCACTTGAAGCCTGCATTTACAGACTCCTTACCGCCATGGGATCTGACCATTGTTCTTTATTTTTTGGTGCATTCCTCTTTTCAGCCGGCACAACATGCGACTTAGTTTCTTTCATGGAAAATGCTTTTCCTCATAGCTATTACTTCAGCAAGAAATGTTTCTGAGATGCAGGCTCCATACTCAAAATCCCTTTATTTAATTTCCAAAAGTATAGAGTTTCATTCAAAACCAATCCATCCTTTCTTCCAAAGGTAGTCTGAGTCCAACATTAATCAAACCATAGGCTTGCCTGTTTTCTTTCCCAGTTTTTCCATCAAAGGTGAGTATTGCCTACACTTGCTGGATATTCACAGGCAGTTACATTTCTATCTCAACAGAACTGAAGAATTTAGAAAATCAGTACAGTTGTTTGTTTCCTTCTCCAGCCCAACTTTAGAGAAGTCCATTTCCAAAGTTACCTTGTCAAAATGGCTAAGAGATTGTATTACTTGCATATAGAATAAAAAGAATCTCAAGTTAACTGTGACAGTGAGAGTGCACTCCATCAGATCAGTGGCTATTTCAGCTGGTTTCCATTCCAAGGCTTCCATGAATGAAATATGTGCAGCAGCAATGTGGGCTACTCCACATATCGTTATCAATCATTACATATTGGATCTGGACTCTAGGGGAAGAGCTTCCTTTGGTTCTGTTGTTCTCAGAAATATCCTTCCATAGGACCACCAGGGATCTAAAGTAATTGGGGACTCAATCCCAAGAGTTAAGAATATATGAAGATTGACAACATCAGATAAAGAAGTTATGTCTTACCATAACGTTCCATCTCTGTTGTCGATCTTCATCTATTCTTGGCTTCCCACCCTCCTACTTCCTCCTGTGAATTTCTGGAGGAGTGAACTTTTGTCCTGGTTGTATTGTTAGGGTTCACCTTGGACATGGCTTCTTAATATTTGCAAAAAAGAAAAAGCCAGCAACTGTGAGCTGTAAAAATAAATTTAATATATTATAAAGAACCACATAAACAGACTAGTTTTGGCTAAGGCGTTTACCTAGCCTTCATCAGTGTGAAAATAAAAAACTTATTGAAAGGTTTTTTGGAAATGTTATGTTACTAGCCGTGCATTCGCCTCCGTGCAGGGGAAGCTTTTCTTGTGTTCTTAATATTTGCTCATGGTTCTCCTGGCTTAAAGTCTGCAAACTCAATCTGAGGTAAGTGGGAGAGGGGCACTGTGGGTAGATTATTAGCTCATGAGATCTTTGGCTGGTATGAGCTGTAATATGACCAGACCTGTGCCAAGGATCGGAACAGACACCCAAGAGCCCAGAAAAGATGAAGATCGACAACACAGGTTGGAATGTTTTGGTAAGAGACTACTTATTTTTGCATTTTTATGTAATTTTGCTCCTTCCTTTTTCTAAAGATCCCATTTCCAGTTCTTGTTATCTCTCTTACAGCATTCAATACTTCAAATACAGTTTGTTTAGATTTTTGACTTCCATTTTTTAGTAATTGATTTTTTTGGTAGCCAATAGAATTAAATAAAATAAGATCCTACTGTGTTTAGGCAGTTCATATCTTGTATCTCAGCTTAAACCAATCATTTCTTAGTTACAGCCATTTGCTCCCCCAAAATTTTGTATTTGGTAGGGAATTTTTTTAAACCTTCCAGCTCATTATATTCCCCAAAACAGGTTCCCAGATACCACTTTCTTTCCATTCACATCTCCGACATTTGCTGTCTACCAGAGGAACATTTCTTTGAAGTTTCCTTGAGTTATAAAAATAACTGTACAAACCCTTCCAAACAAACATCCTGAACCTTCTGGACTTTGTTGCATACTTGGAAGCCAGACATATGCTCTCTTATTAGAGTGCAGATCTCTAAAATAAATGAGAAGATTTCTAAACTTGAAACTGACATGATTCAGCGGAAAAGGAACAAATTAGTAAGGGACCTAAAAGACTATGAAACGGGGATTCTTTTTTCCTGGCAACGTGAATCGACGCGAAGTAGGTCAAGGGTTAGGAGCGGTTTCCAGAAGCGGCATAGTGTTTCCGCATCGTCTATGGATCAAAATACCAAAAGTTATGTTTCCAAAAATGTAACTTTTACTGACTCTGCAGTTTCTTCTAATACAGAGACTGAGGGGGCTGATGGCATTTTAGTTTCTCCGACTACAGAACATTCATTTCAGGCCGATAAATCTGGCCGAGGGAGAAATGGCAGAAAGGGGAGAAACCGCTACAAATGATGTACAGCAGAGTGAGTATAATGAATGGACACTAGATATTGTAAATATGTCTGATTTGAATTTGTCAAATGAAATGAAGGTTGTGTTATCCTAGGGGTAGTAAATTTGTACCTACACATTTTCCTTCATTGGCTGACTTGTATTTTGAATTGAAAGCATTTAGTAGAAAATTACATTTAAAAGTTTTCTTTCAAAAGAAAGATACAAACTCTGTTGAAAATGAAAATGTTAATTTTGACAATGAGTTTGATGAAGATTTGTTAAACATGTCAGTTAATGATTATGATTATGATGAATTTTTCTGTTCGGATGAATCTACTGAATACTCTAGTTGTTTTTATACAGGATATGGAAAATTAACATTACCCCATCTGGTAACCTATAAAAAAATTTACACTAAATATTAAGGTGCCTGCCATCTCTATGTTTTTGAAAGTTTTATTCAAAGAGGTTACTGTGACATTATCTGAATTTTTAAGGCAAAAGAAATGTTACAGTTTAAATAAGAATGAATGGTTAGCTCTTAAAAACATGGAGAAACAAAAGACTGAGTTTATCTTTATAAGGGAGGGAATTGGGTTATTTTAAATAAAGCTAATTATTGTGAATTAGTGGCTGACTTGTTGAATAATACAGATGAGCATAAAAGCATAATGAAGGATCCTATAATAGAATTTAATGATGAGCTCTTGACTTTATTAGAGAGAGGTGAACATTTTGGTTTCTTTGATCACAAAGATATATGTAAATTATATATTAAGAAACCTATTACTTTTATTTTCTATGCCTTGCCTAAAGTGCATAAGAATTTGTATAAACCCCCGGGTAGACCAATTGTATCAGGAGTTGGCTCCTTCTTAAGCAATGTTAATATTTTTCTTGATTTCCACCTAAAAGTACACTTAAAGAAGGTTGTGGCGCATATTTCGAATACTCAGGAATTATTGTGTGAATTATCTCAGATTAGATGGCAGCAAGATTTTTATTGGGTTACCATTGATGTTAATTCACTTTATATGAACATCAGTTTAAGATGGGGTTTGGAATCTATTATGGAATTGTTGGGTGATGGACCCAGAACTACCTTTTTGTTCAGTTTACTTAAATTTAGCCTAACTCATAATTATTTCTCCTTCAATAATGAGGTTTTTTTTGCAGATAAAAGAAACTGCTATGGGGGCTGCTTTTGCGCCTTCATATGCTATTATTTATATGGGACTTTTTGAGAAGAAGTTTATTTATCCAACTTTGTTTTTTAAGAATAATGTTATATTATATAAGCAGTTTATTGATTACCTTATTTTTATCTGTAAGGGTGATGTTAATGAATTTTTAGACTTTTTTTGAGAGTCTTGGAAATAATGAACATGGATTAACATTCACTTATGAATTGAATAGGGAGCATATCAATTTTTTGGATGTGACTCTTTTTGTTGATGGAAAATTTTTTGGGTTTAGGCCATTTAGGAAGTTGACTTCAGTGAATATGTTTTTGCATGCTACAAGCATGCACCCTGGACATCTATTACAATCTTTACCTTTGGGTGAATTTAGAAGAATGTATAATCACACGAGTGATGGGAATGAAAAAGAACATGAATTAGATAAAGTTATGTCAAGGCTAAGGGAGAAGAGGTTATGATAAAAATCACCTTTTAGAATGTAAACTTAAAGTTTTGGGGGACGGTTATGATGGGCCACTTCCTCACTCGCATGAATACTTTAGAAATGGGAGAACTGAAGCGAAAGTGTGTGATATAAGGGAAGATAGTGAGGAAAAGCTTTTTTATGTCACTAGATTTTCCCCTTTTTTGAAGGAGTTAATCAGAATAGTGAGAAAATATTGGTATATTGTGAGTGCGGATGAAAATATTGGTCATCTGTTCCCAAAACACATTACTTTCTCCTTTAAAAGGGGAAAAAAATCTGAAAGAATTATTAAATCATAACTTCGTGAAAGAGAATTATATTAACACTTCTCAGTTTGGTACATTTTCATGTGGCTGTTGTAGTATTTGTGACAGGGTTAAGAATTTGAGTAACATTAATGGGACAACATTTATTCCTAGATCATATTTTAACTGTCGATCAGTAGGGGTAGTGTATATTCTGGGTTGCTCTTGTGATAATGTCTGGTATATAGGACAAACTAAACGTATGGTCAGGATCCGAATATTGGAGCATTTAAAAGACATAAGAAATCGGAGCGAAGTTAGTCCTGTTGCCCAACACTTACTTATTAAACATGGTGGTTCTTCTAATAGTTTAAAATTTTGTGTATTGGGTAAGCCCTACCTTAATAGAGGTGGAGATTATATTAATAAATTACTTGAATTAGAAACGAATGATAATAAAGTTTAAAACTTTAAAACCCTTTGGTCTAAATCAAGAATTAGCCATTTAAATAACAATTGCAACATCCAGCATTCCATATGAAGAATAATAATGATAATATATAATTGTTTTTTATGTTCTATTTATATTTATACTTATATATTTTTGTATTGTATTTAGTGATTAAATAGTGAATTTAATGTTATTTGCACTGTGTCACTTTAAATATGTAGGATGAATTAATGCTTAAATGCAAGCTGTTTATGTTAATTAGAATTAATTAATTAAAATGAATGAGTATTTAAGCTAATTGTAAAATGTAAGCTTTGTGATCCGTGAAGGCGAAAGGCCGAGGTACCAGATCGCTTATGAAATAAAGAAGATACTCTGGTGAAGTGCTGGTGAATGTGTGTTTTATTTCATCGTTTGTAAGCTGGTGTTTTTTTGAATATGCTCTCTTATTGTCCCCTTGTATATTGCTTTTCTGTTTTTCCTTTTTCCTTTTCCACTTTGAATTATAACCTTTTGCTTATGAGACTTCACTGCATAACTCTAAAATATCCCTTCAAAGTAGGTAATCATAAACCACCTTGTTCTGTTGTGGGAATCTGATTATCCCATCTGTTTTGCTCCCTGATAAATTCTTTCATCTCTTTTAATTATTGTCCAGAACTTCTCCTTTGGATGATGAAAACATCCCTGACCTGTATATAAAGCTAAAGAGATTAAAAACACTTTCACTGATTGCTTCTTACTATCCATATCCATAATTAAGAACTTTCACTTTCTCAGTTTTTGGATTTGTTTAACTCTTCCAGCATATCCTTAGCTGACATAACAGAAGTCTTTTTAATCTGTTTTTCTAAATATTTCATCTTTTTGTGTCCCCGTAAATATGGGTATTGCTGAACCAATTCATGTGCGGGTACATCATTTACGGTTATAGTGTTTTATCTACATTAATTATATGTCCTGAAATTACTTGAAACACTTTCAAAATGTTCCACAGTACAGCAATGTACTTTTCTGGATGTATCAAATACAAAATATTATCTCCAAATAAAGCCAACTTTTCTTGATAACCATACCAATTATATCCTTGACTGTTGGAGTCCCTTGAACATGCCAAAATTCTTGATGAATATTTTGCATCAGACAATACAAAGAAGCAAGACCAGGAGTAAGGTGCCAGTCTGGGAAGACAGAACAGTAACGCATGAAGAATGGAAAGATGGGGAGTTGGTGGAGGATGTGAAAAGGGCACACGGTACGATCTAAAGAATGACGAGGCTGTGGTACAAGATGGGATCCTGCTAAGTATCTCAAAAGGAACTGCTGGAGTTTTGTTAAGACTTTTTGACAGAACAGTTCAACAGGTCATTTTGGTAAGAGGTGGTCTGTGGTGCTGCAGGGCCATTCTACAAGGGATGAGAAAGGAGTAGTCAAGAAGCTAGCAGACCATTGAACAAGTCATAGTGGAGATACTGAAGTCAAAACTTATAAGATGTTTTGATCCTGACTCATGTCTATGATGGGGCCACTGGGGGGCTAATGCTTTGTTTCATTTTTATGTACGAGTTTAAACATATTTTCTGTTGGCTCACTGTTACTGTGTCTTGTATTTATTATAAAGAAGAATAACTGTATCTTGCATGTGTTATAAATCTCTCTGGTGTTTTTTTTCCTAGGCCTCCACTGGAATGTTTTTCTTTGCCAGTTGGATTTTCCTAGTAACTAAATGCAAATAAATAAATAGTCATGGGGAGTTGTCAGAGGGTAAAAAGTGACACATGTCTTAACTAAAGGGACTGGACCTGCATCCCTCCCCTATTTATTGTGTTAATCTCTGACTTGTCAACTCATACTGGGCATGGAAAAGGAAAATTGAATCAGTTTATGTGGTAAGCGGTCACCCATGTTTGATAGCAGGTTGGCCTAAGACTGCAAGCATTAGTACAACTTGGCTAAGAGAAGTTTCACATGCTACTTAGCCGTCTCTTCTTATCCTGAAACATGCAAGCATCTTTTACAGACCTTTGTTGCCATGCTACTGTAGTTTGAACTCAAAATGGCCTTTTGCTGACTTTAGCTTTTAATATTCATTATTCAGTAGAAGTTGTACTACCTTACCTATTTTACCATGTTTCAGTATCTCTTTTGTTTATTTTTCTTTTAGAACTTTTCTGTGACATCTTTTAACTTTCTTCTTTCAAGAAATCTTTTCCCTTTTTGTCTTCTATGGCAAACTGAATGGCTTGCTCATTTCTTTAAAGAAAGCATATTTTCTTTGTTAAACTTGGCTTTTTCAAGAAATGTCTTTTTGTATGGTGAACCAAAATGGACTGAAGCTTTTTCATTGCCTGTTTGGGAAGAAAATTTCTTACTAGCCTCAATAATAAGCATGTGGTATTTTTTGTGTGAGGGGCATAACACTTCAAAGTGTATAATTCACAGTCAATTCTGTTTCTACACTTCAGTACAAGCAGGACCTGTTTAGGTTATACCTATATGAAAAAGACATTTGATAAATCTAATACTACCAAGCTTGGTACTTCCTTGATGTGGAGGCCTATTGAATCCTGCTGAGTCGAAGTGTAAAGCTTGCAGGATTGATGATGGTGTCATATTATGTGGATGGGGATTGTTGGGTGTATTTTTGACCAGTGAATCACCAGCATTGGAATAGTAGGAATTGAATCTGCAAGCTGTTTGAGTCAGTATTAATGGGCATGTGTTGAGAGATTTTGCAAGGTTTAAGGTACTTGCTTATTAATGTTCACTCAAAATGTTCTGGGATTAGAGAAATCAGTTTCTTACAGATTGTTTCTTTTTGTTAGATGTGGGGAAGTTACATGGATGCCTGTAGTTGTTAGTTGGTCTGAGATTTAGCTCTACATCTGGCTTTCTAGGCCTTTTCTATTTTTTTTTTTTTTTTGCAAGATTTGTTTGGTAGGATATATAAGCCATGGGATTTGGTTATACCTTAATTGTTTTTCTTCTAAAAGGAAATGAGATTTTAGAACGGAGAGGATGTTTTGAGAGCCTCATCTAATGGGAGATATTTATGTATGACCCAACTACATTGCCTCAAAGAGGATAGGGAGAGTTTTTGATTTATGGCCCAACTGCATTGCCTCAGAGAGGATAGGAAGAGTTTTTGATTAGTTGGACAGTTTTTGAATTGTCCTATGTAGAAAATTTCTGGACATTTTAACTCACTCTCAAGTAACTTATGTGAGGTAATGATTGTTTAGTGTGGTGGAAAAAGTGTTCCATTATATGATCTTATTAAAGACAATAGTCCTACTTCCAGTCCAGAGCAGATTCCTTCTTGCTCGATCTGTCCTACTTTGTAGGGGAATAGACAAGCTGAGTTAAACTGAAAAGTTTTATCTGGTTTGTCCACGTAAATTGATGGTATACCTGTCTAAATTTAGATCACCCGGTATTAGTGTTTCCTGGGTGATACATAACAGTCCAGATAGGATGGCCTAAAAAATGTTGAGGTCATTGTTGGATGGGATGTGTATACAATTAAAATGCAGTCAGATTTTTTTTTTCATTTTAAGAAACATGGGCAGTAATTCTACTTTATTGAAGGAGTGTATGTTTGGGAAAATAATTCTACATGCCTGGAATATATTATTGCTTCACCTCTCACCCCTTTTAATGTTCCTATCTGCTTTGATGATACAACCATGTGGAACAAATTCTTCAACTTTTACCTCAGGTTTATGCCATGTTTCTGTGAGTGGTATGTCAGGGGAGTGTTGTGAATGCCATACATGAAATTGAAGGAGTTTGCTACAAGGCTGTGCATGTTAATATTAAATAACTTCATAGCTGGTTTCAGTTGTTAGTAATAATATTACTGAGTCAAAGGTTGTTAATGTTAGTGGGTCAGCTGAGCGTTAGGGTGGATTTCACCTCATAACCAAATGGGTAGGTAGGAAAAAAGGTTTGAAACAGTTTGTTTATATTTGTCTTCCTTATTCCATGGAAGAGTTTCAGCTTAGATTTACTGGATGTGTGGTTGTATCTCAGATCATGTGTTTTGCTCAGATTATAGAGGGTTGGTGATTTACTGAAGTAGTGATGAGTACCTGGAAAATAAGCTTGGGAAGCGGAATGGGCATGTGGTTGAGTTATAAGAAAGTGCTGTGTGTTGAACTAGAAGTGTTAAGGTAATATATGTAGTGAAGCATGGTAGGATTGAATGATATAGAGTGGGAGAGGAAAGAGTTTGGGTGGCAGAGAGGGAAACGGTAGTAGTTTTTCTTTTTTGTGTGTGTGTGTTAATGTGAGATTTTAAATTTCAGAGTGATAAAGCTTACATGTGCCTTACATAAAAGTCATATTCAAAATGTTAGTCTTGACAACAGGCAGTGCACAGAATACTAGTATTTAAACAACATTAAATGAATTTTGACTTTACTCGATTATATTAATTTAAAAAAATGCAGCTGCTTTCTTTAGTTTATAGAACATGCATTTGGTTTTATAAATGTGATTATTTGCTGTACTTGAAGTTTTTGGCTTTTTCTAATATGTTTATTAATTTATGAAGAAATCTTCGTATTAATAATGTAGCTCATGTCAAACTTTGATCCTTTTTGACTCATGCAAGTAATATTTGTGTGTATTTGATATGGTGCTGAAACCACTTGCTGATGCAGTTAGACAAAATATTAATATCACTGGTATCTCAAGAAGACATGGTTATAATTCTAAGATCTTACTTTTTATAGATGGCATTTTTTAACTGTTGCAAATATTGATAGATCAGTTGTACATTTAAATTAATCACTTTTGAATCAATTTCTAGTTTGTTTTTAATAAAGTTGAAGTGAATACTTAACTATATTGAAATAGTTTTATTTAACTTGAAAAGTAATAATATAGTTAAATATTTAGGAGTATTAGTCTTTAAAAGACATTAAGTTATCAAATTATGAAATTAAATTTCATATCACTAACTGGAATGTTTTTCTTTTGAAGATGGATTTTATCTTATCAAAATGGCCCTTTTACCTAAATTATTGCATTTAATTCAGTCTCCTGCTCTTACTCCTAATATACAACAAATAATTAAAGAATTTTTATGGTTCCCAAAAAAAAAATATAGGTTAGCTTGTGCGGATCATGTTAGAACCAGGAATAAAGGTATGTTAAAATTTGTGGATATTGAAAACTGTTTGGGATTTATCTTTAAAAAGGTAACACATTGGCTAGATTACTCGTATAAAGAAATTTGAAAGATTTGGCTTTAATAAATGAGAAAAAACATTTTTTCCAACTTAGTCGCACAAATATACAAAAGCTATACCATGTCATTTAACATGATGGTAGGTAATGCTTCACAGAATTTGGTGTTATAGCCTATAGTAATCAACATATTGCATTTCATATGTATTGTCATACAAATTTCTTTGTGCTTGGAGGTTGCAAAGGACAAAAATGTTAGCATTTGCTACCTATAGGTATTTTAACTTTTTGAGCTGGAGTGGTGTTTCCAGCCTTTGACATTGCTTGCCATGTTCATAATAAACATTTTCCTGAAGTGCTGCTGTGACTTAAAAGGGGGAATCCTTATTGTGACACACTTGCCTGCCATGGCATTTGTTCTACAATGCAGTAACATTGTGGTGCACAACTAAATTACTTTTAAGTTATTTCACTCGATTTAATTTCTCCAAGTCTTTTGGGTTTCTAGCACCATGAAGTTCATGAAATTGGTATTGTTTCAATGTTTGATGTTAGCCAAAAGTGATCTTTGCAGCAACCACAGTGTGCCCAGAACGGACTCCTGGATTAACTTGTATCGGCAGCATATCTAAATACAACAGTAAATTCTTTTTTATAATACTCATTGCTCCTACTACTGTTGAAGCAGTCTGGGTATCCTCCTTGCTGTTTCTGTCTGTAAATCCTGATATTTTATTACTTTGTCTCTGTACATAAGATGGTATAGTCACCAGGTGTAGCAATTTGAAAGATCAGTGTTACTTTTCTCTTCTTTTCATGGACTGCTATATTTGGTTTTCTCAGATCTATTTTCTGAACTGTTGGGAATGGATGATCCCATGTGATATAAACTTCATTATTCTCTGTAATGCTGTGTGGCTAATATTTAAAATGTTTCTCAACTGCTTCAGTAGTTTAATGTTTGCGCAATGCCAAATACAACAGTCCATTAATTATGCCTTTCAGTTTTCAGGCCCTCTGCCATTAGTGTATCAAACCCAGCAACAACTTGTGCGACTGTTTCCAGATGTTCTTCATGATTCACTGTTGCAGTCCTGACTTGTGGGATTTCCTGCCATGTAAGCCCTTGGCCGGGTCCGACTACCAGAGTAGAAATCTCCCTCCTCCTTAGGCTAGCAGACATCCTCTCCGATGTCAGTACACTTGGGTACATAGAGTGCCAGCCGACACCACCATGCCAGTCTTTTCTTGCCATTGGAGCCTGAAGCAGTATTTCATTGCATTAGTCGGTCTGTACCACAGAGAAGTTGTTTGAAATCTAAGTACCCCATTGGGGAAGTATTTTTTTTTTCTTGCTTTAACTCATGTCCAATAAGGTTAACAATTGTCTTTGCTGTGGTAAGCAAATCCAACACTTCCATTCTCTGTGTGTCATCTGTCTAGGCCCTGATCACAACTTTCCTAATTGTCATTTCTGCACCCATTTCAATTCTAGGACTGTCAGGCATAAGGTCAAGAACTTAGCTAGGCATCTTAGTCTCCCATCTACTTCGCATTGTCTGATGGCATCTGCCAGTCATCCTGAGGTGTTAAGCTCCCTAAGCATAGGAAGGATAAGGAAAAAAAGACCCAAGGTTAGAGCTTCGGATATCAAACATTTTCCGTCTGCCAGTTCCCCCACGTTCGTTATCGCTGAGGAAGGTGAGGCACTTTTACAGCCCCCTTCTGCAACTGAGGTGGTGGAGCAGGCCTCTGTTGAGACCCATCTGGAGTCCGATATGCTGTCGGGTCCCTCAACTTCTACTCAGGCCTTGAATCTTAGTTTGTCGGTCAGGTCCAGGGTCACTCAGCAGACCTCTGCTTCTGATGAACAATTTCTTACTGGTGACATCCCTTTGTGGCATCAGCCTGAATCAGTTTATCCTTGCAGAGAGACTGGCATTAGGATTCTGGATGTACCTAGGCCCAAGGCCAGACGTAACTCTAAAAAGGGATCTTCCTCAGGCCCTATGCCTAGGCCTACTGGCTGCCATACACAGAGATATCAGAAAGACCTGGTGAGGTTAGCTGAAGACCTTATGTCTATAGTCAGAGCTTGACAACCCCCTTTGGAGTCTTCCCCAGGGAAAAGGAAGAGGGATTCTACCCTTGAAGTTTTCTCTGAGTCTCCTTATTTGGATGAGGATTCTGACCAGAAGGAATCAGTCTTTGAGGAGGGATCCTTCTTTTGAAGATTCAGATTCTGAAGAGAATCTGGCTTCAGCTTCACCTCCTCAAGACATCACCTGTGGGGAAGCTCTCCATGCCATGAGGGGAAATTTCCAGTGGGAGGCCCAGGAATACCCACAATCTAAAGAAAGGATTAGGGCATTTCTTGACCTGCCAGAGCACAAACCATTGGCTGTTCCTCTTGTGTTGGAGGTTGTAGAAGATATTTTTATGGATTCTAACCTGAATCCAGATTCTCTTCCTCCAGCCACTTGAAAACCAGACTAGGTTCTGCAAGATGCTGGACTCATAAATACCTCTTCAAGAATCCTTCTGCTGATCCAGAGGTTGTTACTGCAGTACCTAGTTGCGCAAGGGGTAACTCTTCAAAGAATCCTTTACCTGCTGGCAAGGAAAGCAGGGCTCTTAATAGGTTTGGTAAAAAAGATTACACTTCTGCTACTCTAGCCATGAAGGCCGTTAACTGCCAGTTGCATGTGGACAAATACTAACAAACTATTTTAGATCAAATGAAACAAAAGATATCGTCCCTGGAGGACAAGAACATTTCCAAGGAATTGCTGGAACTTTGCCATTCTAGCTTTCGGGTGGCTAGACACACTTCACACTGCAGCTGTTATCCTATGTAGGCTGCAAGCTGAGCTGCACTATCTGGTTCTATCATTAGAAGGCATGCTTGGCTTAGGTAGCAGACCCTTCCAAATCATGTCAAGTCCAACCTTCTGGATGCACCCCTAGACAAGGACTTCCTCTTTGGGCCAAAAGCTGAAGCTTTACTCAAAAAGATAGACTTAAGAGGTTATATAACAGAAGACCATTTAAATAAATGTGAATTGGAGTAGCAACGTGCCATCCAGGGTTACATGATTAGGTGTTAATCATCCCTATTTTAAGACTGAAACATTTTAAAGTCTAATTAGTTTTATAACAAGGTTGTTAGCAATTTCTATTAAATTACTTTGTTCTTGTATTTTATTTGTTAAAGATGAACATGTGACTGCCTTGTGATTATATTTAAACAGTAGGTTTTTAAAGTTTTCTTAGTTCTGAAGAAGTTCCTTATGAAATGGGAATGAAAGTACTTAACTGATTTGTAATACGTTTTTTTCTACTAAAAATCTCGAGTGACTTTCCCAGTGCTATAGCTCATGTATTAATTAGTTTGTCGTTTCCTGTGGTGTTACCGATTTGTACATTGTTGGAAGGCAAGTTATTGATCTGTAGTTTTTAGTTGAGCTTGTAGGCTCACTCTTGAGGAGTATTGTTTTTCCTGTTAACCTGGTTGGTGTTTGTTTAGGGTGTTCATCATACCTCTCAACCTGGAAACATCAAAAATCTGGAGAAAGGCCCATGAAAAATGGGTACAAATCTGTATGTTCATTAACATAAAATGTGCATGCATAATTATGTAACCCCACCCACTCCAATGGAATTGTGAGGTACCAACTTTTAAACGCAAATGGAAGAACAGACAACCAAAATATGATCATGAAACACAAAATAAGCAGAACAACAATAGTGTTTTATTTATATTAATATATGAACGTGTGCAAAACTGAAATACAATTTTCATTTATAAAAATTAATATATGAACGTGTGCAAAACTGAAATACAATTTTCATTTATAAAAATAAAATTAACTGTGGCTGCGCTTCAGCCTTCATTAAATAACACAAAATAAACCAGAACAAAACTGTTTTATTTATATTATTAACATCTGAACTTGTATAAAACTTTGAACTTGTATAAAACTAAAATACAATTCTCTTATATAAAAATAAAATTAGCTTGTAATAGTCTACTACTACACACACAAACAATCAAATTCTTTCCAACAAGTACTACACTGTGTATCGGCTAGTGAATTGCTTTCAAGAACAAAAACAAGTGCAGACAACATATCTTTCAATCTGTCAGTACAACAGTCAGCATTCAGCAGTTAATGATAAAGCCAAAAATGTAAGCGGTGGGGTGTGTGGAGGCCAGAAGCCAAGGAGATAGTTTAGTTTAATAAATATTGCCTTTATGAAGTTGGTACAATAACACACTTTGCAGTATAATACATTTTCTGAAGCGTATGAAATCTGAGCCTGAGACTAAAAGCATTTGTCATTAATTTGCTTACTGACTTACTGCAGTCCTCAATCTACCAACAAATGTACATTCCACAAGACAAATCACCTTAAGTTATGACTATTGGTTATATACTTTTAGGACAGCAAGCCCTGTACTGGGCAAAAGTGTACGATACATTGCACAAACTGACATTACACAGTATCGTAACACAGGTGCAAAATTATATTAGCAACCACAGCATAGCATGCACATATTATGGGTAAAATATGAAAGTTACCATCAGCTTACTAACAATTCAGCTACAAAGCTCACTAGATGGTTAAAATCTTTTACTTTATACTTGCAAAAAAAGTTCTTTTGATGCCTTAATATTGTAATTCAGTATTTTGCATGAATATACTTAAGCTAACATTACATTGCAGTTTCTTATTCATTATGCTATGATATGCTGTTAATCGCCATCCAGCACCCCAAGATAGTCTGTGAGATATGAGATGCAAAATTATGCATTGCATCAAAAGTCAGTAGTGGATAAACAAATTAAAATCAGCAGAAGCCAGCTCCATAGAATAAATTATTTAGTTATATGACTGCCGATATTATGGCCATACCTCTCAGTTTATTAAAGCAAGAAATCTAGACAGTGTCACAAATAATGGGGGGGCAAAACCAAGACACAGAAATGGTTAGTGACACTGTTTAAATACTGATCTTCCAAAGTTAGACTGTGGACAGAATAACAGATTTTGCATAGCATGAATTTTCTGAAGGTTGAAGTCTGAAACTCAACTGTAATATCTGCTGCCTGTCATTATTTTTTGAGTTCAGTACTCAGTGATTTGCCAGAAAGCTACAATTTTATGAGAAACGGATCCCTAGCAAAAAGCCAAAAGCATAATTCCCTACAGTAGTTTCATGTACAAGCACCAAAAGGAAACATGTCCCCCAGACCCCCACTAATCCCTTCAGCAGTATGTCTCTAAATATGCACAAACACCAAAATGAAACATTTCCCGCAGGCTTGGTTTTGATGTCTGACTCAAGAGCGGTACATCTCAGGTCATTTATACCCAGGTGGACTATGGCTGAGTAGTACTGGTACTTGTGGTCCAATGACCTGAGTGCATGCTCTGGTGGATCCTGCCCCTCCCCATAGACAGCTGACCATGACTTTCACCTTGCTCAGCCAGATGAGTGGGACATCTGTGTGTCTCATAATGGTCTCCTAGCAATGCAGGCTCTTTGTACTCCACTGAGTGCATTTTTTCTGAGTATCATATAAACGTGGCATTTTTTCAGGTCATATGTCTAAAACTGTCTAAATTAATGCCTTTAACAACAGGTACAATATTGCTAATCTAAAAGCAGTGCCTTTGATAATTTTAGGGGAAACAGCAGAAGTGTTAAGTGCTTGGGGGCAGCAATTTTAAGAATGTATCCATTTTTAAGTGTTCTGTGTCCAAGGTGGGTAGCACTAAGAGCTTGTGAGTACAAAATGGAATTTGCTTGCTACACGCCTTGACTAAAACATTGCTTAGCAGTAGTAGTGTTGGGTAATGTGTTGTATTTGCTGTAATCCGTGTAAAACTAGTATGGCTTATGCTGTGTGTGTGTGTGTTTTGGGGGGGGGGGGTGGTTGCAGTGTATTTAAGATTAAAGAAAACTGGCCATGCTTTCTTTGACTTTTTATTACAGGCATCAGCATTACACAGGATAATTGGTTATCATTTGGTAGTCTGGCAGAAACGGAACAAATGGTTATGAAAGCAGCTGCCCATTGGCAACAATGAGCACAAACATTTTACAACTAAGGAAGAAATAAGCAACCACCAGCACAATGTAGAATATGGAAGATGTGCATAATGGAGCAATAGGCAATATTTCTTTTTCGGCCCAGCCCTGAAAGATAAAGTGCGAGTAACAATCGTGTATCTCATGAAAGTTAACACAAAAAATGTTGTATAATAAAAGTTTTAGCCAAAAACAAAAACACATAAGAACAGTTGCATAAGAAAAAATAAACCTAAGTGTTACTTTTGATAACGTACTTCGTAGACTCCCTCAGTATGTGAGAGTACAAAAATTCTGTTTTACAACAGAGGACGAAATAACATACAACCGCCAGCTCAATGAAGATTGAAGAAAAGAATACACTTTTCTCATACATAGATAAATCTCCTTTTATTTATTAATTCTGTGGGGGGTGTAATAAACAAACTTTCCAGCTTTAAATACAAATGTAGACCAACAAGATGTCAGTGAACTATTTAGTTTCTCTATGCATCACCAGAACATCTTTGCTCCTAGAACTATTACTAATTGTTTGAAGCAATGAATTGTGGGTATTCAAAATGGATAGTCTTTCTGTGATGGTATGTTCCTGTTGGTATTTGTTTCATGAGCTACGGCTGCCCATTCACTTCTTACTACTAGGTGAAAAATTCACAAAATTATTTATCCACCATCACATTAGGCAGGAGCGGGAAAAGAAATTTAACACTTGGTGTACGGAACATTTTAAACTCTCACAAGGATACCATATTCACTAGCGTTCCTTTAAGTAAAATGGAAAAGTTACAGATGAGTTAGTAAATAAACCAGATTTAATGCTGGTTAGCTTACTGGCCTCCAATTAAATGCTTTTATTGAACTAGTGTTAATGTTTTTGGTATATAAACCAAAAGGCAACCTTGGTCGAGGAATGGAAAAAACAACTAAGGCAGAAATAGCGTACTACTTTTTAATGAACGCTTTCGTCGAAAGACTTCATCAGAATAACACATTGAATTCTAAAAACCACAATAAATACTTTCTCCATCAAACAATTATCCAATTAAACAGTTAAAAACTAATACATTGTAACATGACCAACAAACTTCAATTAAATAACTTCAATTCAGTAGTTTTGTCAATACATAATTTACGATTTCTTAAAAAACATTTGATATTAATAGCATCGTTTAAGCCTGGAAATTTGTCAGATTTTAACTTTATTTGCCACAATGTTTCTCTTTGCTCCACGTAATTTCTAAAATCACCCCCCCTCAAATCTGATTTACATACTTCCACTACTGAAAATAGAAACTTTTTAAAATTGTGACAAACTAAAGAGTGTTTGTTCTGTGGTTTATCACCTGTGTTTTATTTTGGTATATAAACTAAATTTTTATTTAGGATGCATTCACTGAAAGGGGCAGTGGTGCGCTGGACAGAATATAAAGCAGTCTACAGTCTGGTATATACAATTGTAAAATCTGAACACTGTCTAGCTCTCGTATTTCGCCCTGTCGCTCCTAAAATATTCGATGCACACCCCTCAGCTGTCATCACAGCACCTAAACACCTTATGTCTCTTTGCTAGGCCTGCTTTTCCAGTTTGCTGTGAAAACTGCGGTAAAATATGTTTTTATATGTTTCACCCTTACATCTATTACTACAGCTTTTTTATATGATATTCTTTTTTTCTGTCCCATTATTCTCTTTCAGTCACAAATTACTTTTTAGTTTAAAAGGTTACCTTTTAGCTGAGGAACATCTTTACATGGCTGTCTGTGTCTGCACTCTGCTCTGCACTAGTTAACTACCATACTCTGCAAACAAACCACTTACAGCTAGCTTGCACATGTACTTGCTTGGCCGATAATAAACAAACACGGTAAGTAGTACACATCCCCTCAACCCCAGCCATATTCCGATAAGTTGGCTGTCTGCTCATGATGCTGATGTCATTGCGCACACTCTGCATGTGAAGACGTCAGCAAAAATTCGGAAAAATAAAAATAAAAAATGACAGGGAAATTCTGAAATTAAGGGGGCCACTCAGGAATTCGTGGCACCCCAATATGTTGACCTCAAAACCGGTAAATACTTTGGAATTCTGAATGGTTGAGAGGTATGATCATATATGTCAATGTCTTTCTATATCACTGCTGCAATATTCTCCAAGGGCAATTCGCCAAGGGAAGCCCAATGTCCTGCCAGTATACCAAAGCCTTACGTTGTTACAGGAACGTTGTATGTCACGTCACTCTACCCAGCCCCATTCTTACCCACCCCCATACCATTTCCTTAGACTGGATTTTAGTCTCTGATCCCCTAATGTACCATAACCCCAAAACCCTATCAAACTCTTTAAATGATCACTCCCGCGTAAAAGTGCTAAGATACACTCCTCAGTTGTCTAAGCTACATAAATACATCCCCTGTCGTAAACCTGCTAACTTCTGCCCTGCAACTTTTAATGTCCTCCTCTGTAGAATTAACTGGTCACCCCTAAACATACTCCCCTTAGAAGAAGCTGTCCACTACTTTAACTCTCCCTTCCTAAACACCCTCAATTCACTTGCTCCTCTCCATACAGTCAGAATTAGATCTAATTCAGCTACATGGTTAACATACGTCACTCGCACAATAATGAAAATTGAAACCGGACATGGAAACTATGGCTAAAAACTAAACTTCCTTCCCACTTGATAAAATATAAAGAACTTAGAAACCTGGCAAAAAACACATTACCAAAGACAAGAAAGGATACTACCTCAACCCCCGGTCGCTCAAAAGTCATACCCCAAAAACATTTTGGAACTCAATAAATCAAATTATGCACCCACGTCACCCTTCTCCCCCCAACCCATACCCTAATAACACACCTGTAGAAAGTGCCACCATTTTTAACACCTACTTCATTGAATCCATATCAAAGAAGGTAAATCCTATCCCCTCCCCTACTAGCTCAAACAACTACTCATCATCACTACCCAATCTAAATTCTACTAACTCTCTCTCCCTTGAACCTGTTCCCACCATCTATATTAAGTCTCTACTCTCCAAACTTAAACTCTGTTCCTCTTCTGCTGATAATCTCCCACCCTATTAAATACAAATACCTGCCGAATCCATTGCAGTCCCTGTATCTATCTTTATAAACTGCTCTATCTCTGAATCGAAAGTCCCTTCTATCTGGAAAGAATTCTACACATTACCCATACATAAAGAAGGTAACTGTAACAAAATTTCCAATTTCATACCAATTACCATACTCTCACCACTCTCAAAAAAATTAGAAAAATACATTCACAAGCAAGTCATGCAACGCCTAATGCATGAAAACTTGCATGCTCCCACCCAGCATAGCTTTCGCCCACAACACAGCACAACTGCCCTACTATCCTTCATCCATACTATCTCCCTCTGGCAAGAGACGACAGTAAACTTGTCTCTTGTCTTTTCCTCGACCTCTCTAAAGCCTTTGATACCGTCTCCCACTCTCTCCTGCTAACCAAATTGTATAACCTCAACTTTTCCACTGCTACCATTGCCTAGTTTTCCAACTATTTTTATGAGTGTAAGCAGTCAGTGAGATGGCTTTCAGCACTCTGACCCTCCTCTCCCAGTAAAGATGGGTGTCCCACAAGGATCCATCCTTGGCCCACTTCTTTAATTTGTTCACTAATCTTCTCTATACCTCCTGCCCCCAGTCATCTCTTATATAATATGCAGATGACTCTACAGTCATCTCAGACACTCCCTCAGAGCTCATCTCTGCTACCCAAGAATCCTTCAACTCCGTAGAAGCCAATTTCTCTCCAAATCAGCTTATTCTTAAACTCCCCCAAGAAAGCCTTTTTCTTCCTAAAAACCTCACCTACCTCAAAACTAATTTTCCTGTACTATCCCTAGATAACACCTCCATCACTGTTGAAAACAACACAAAACTTCTAGGAGTCATAATTGATAACCAACATAAATCTGACATGCATATAAACAACTGTATAAAAAAAAAACGCGTAAAAAAAATTACCCTCTCACGTGCCTACCTAGCCTACTCTACAGCTCTGGAATTCTTACAAATCTAAACTCTACATTACCAGCCAAGACAAAGGCAACTTGTAACAAGATAGCTAGATTTGCAGCACAACATTCCTACAAATCTCACCATTGTCTTGCCCTAAAACACCTAAACTAGCTTGAGTTACCCCTTAAGCTACTTCTCTCCCAACTCCTCCTAGTGCACTCAGTCCTCTACCAGAAATCTTACTGTCCCAGCCTATCTCCTCTCATAGTTTTCATAGGTTCATAGGGTTGGAAGGGTGGCCTAATGGTTAAGGTGTTTGCCTTACAAACACAAGGTGCAGGGTTTGAGTCTCACAAGGGATAATTGGCTAGGCTTACAATTGCTCGCAAGGGCAGTTAGCTTAGTACTGACCTATGAAGATGCTGGACAAAGGCCTGTCATTTTCATCTGTTAAAATCCATGCCTCTGCCATTTCTGCTCATTACAATACAGAGCCACCAATCTTTTCTCATCCCTTATTAAAGCAGTACCTCAGAGGAGCCAAAAATTTAAGGCCTCCAAGGAGATCACCAATATCTGCATGGGACCTCAACTATGTCTTGGAAAAACTCACCCTGCCTCCTTTTGAGCCAGCTGCTACTGCTGATATAAAGTTTTTATCTTAGAAAACAACTCTGCTCCTAGCAATAACCTCTGCAAGACGAGTTTCAGAGCTACAGGCATTCATGGCTGTGGAACCTTTTATCATTTTTTATCCAGACAGGGTCTCTCTGAGGACAAACCCAACATTTATGCCTAAGGTGGTGTTCAGTGTGGCTCTTAACCAAACTATTCATCTGCCAACCTTTTATTCCAAATCCACAACACAAGGGGGAGAAAATTCTGCATTCTTTGGACGTACACAGACAGCTTAGATTCTACTTGGACAGAACCAAAGTTTTCAGAAAGAGCAATTACTAGTGGCATATGCTGCAGGATCACAAGGAAAGGCTTTCTCAAAGCAGACTCTTTCAAAGTGGATAGGCCACTGCATTCGTTTCTGCTACTTACACCATGGCAAGCCAGTGCCCAAGGGCATTAGGCCACATTCAACCAGAGCTGCAGCCACTTCTGCGGCCTTTCTCAGTGAAGTACCAACCAAAGACATTTTAGAGGCTGGTACTTGGAGTTCAGTGCACACCTTTACAAAGCACTATCATCTACCACTCTAAATCCAGGGCAGGCTTTGCCACTGCAGTTCTGCAGGGCCTCATAGCCGCTCCTAATGCTGTTTAGCTCCAGCCTCCCATCCATAACTGTGGGACAATACCCAAATGTAATGACTGCAACAGTGAAACACGAAGAACATAGTACAGTTGTGTACACTTACCATAAATGTTGATATCCAAGTGTATTCACTCTTGCAGTCCAGATTACCCGCCCACCACCCCCCCTTTTCTTCTGATGAAACCTATATTTCCTTCTTTGATTTATACAACCTATGTGGTGTATTTGCTTGTAGATGAAGGTAAAGTTTATATTGGCGCATGTATTTATATATATATATATATATATATATATATATATATATATATATATATATATATACATATTTTCTACCCTTTTAGGGGGACACCTGACATCTGGGGCAAGAAAAACTAAAGAAAATGGCATCGGCCACATCTTGTATACCCCTGACGACCTGACGTCAGGGAAGGGGTGACAGCAGCCGATGCAGGACCCAGGACATTGGAATTCAGGCCAACTGAGGGCAACCTGCCAGCAGGATTACCCAAATGTAATGACTGCAACAGTGAATACACTCGAACATTTACATTTATGGTAAGTGTACACAACTGTACTTTCTTTTTCCCCAGTATCAGACTGCTCCAAGCTTCCACTCTATTTACCTTAATTCCCATTCTCCCAGCTAATTTCCTGTGTTTTGCACTCTGTTTCCCCATACTATCCCTACCACTTACCTGTGTCTACTGAGGTATCCTCAATAGTCAGCTGTTCACTGATTGTTCTCTCAGCATTCTCCTCACTTACCTGTCTGTCCTGCTCCATTCGCCCTGCGGGCTCACTCCGCTCCCCTACCCTGCCCCCAATTTCCCACCCATCCCCACTCTCCTACATTTATTTTCACCTATTAACTCCTCCCCTTTTTCTTAGCCAATCCGCTCACAATACATCCCTCCCACCAATTTACTAACTCCTCTCCAACCAACCCCAAAGCGTTCTCTTCTTACCCCCATACCCTTCAGTTTCTCCCTCTCTAACATACTCTCATCTCCTTGTTTATTCCCAATCTCTTACCTTACACCAATCAACCATGTCCCCACATCTTAAACAAATCCTTCTCACCTCCTGTTTAACCATATTGTTCCTAATTCCTCTTTTCCATGCCACCTCATATACATCCTACAAACTCCCTTCCTACCCCCCACTCCACCACTCATCTCTATTTCCACCCTTCCAAATCTCACTTTCATTATATATCCACCTCAATATTTCAACCTAATACACTCCACTACTTTAAACTAAAACTTACATTCTGCTCTTTCAAGTGGCACTCACCCAAATCAGTCACTAACCTCACACAATCAAATAAGCCCAAACTACATCTGCTGTTCACCTACTCTTACTGACTTTCCCTAGCAGGAGATATTCATCCCAACCCTGGTCCTAAAACTATTACCAACTCCACTTCCCCTGTCACAACCAATACCACTCCTCCTACCTCATCAAACATTACTAATCAAAAATTACTAAAAATTCTTTCTCTAAATGCCCAGAGTCTAAAAAACAAAACTGCTCACTTCCATGCTTGGCTTTACCATACCCTGCCAGACATAGTAGCAGTCTCTGAGAAACCCCAGATTTCCAACTCTGAAATCCTACCACCAGGTTTTCAGGCACTTAGATGTGACCACCCAAACAAAAAAGGTGGAGGAGTAGCCTTAATATACTCAAATCTACACTCCATCTCTCCTTACCAAAACCCCATTCCTCAATTCAATAATGCAGAATTAGTCGTGGGGATACTCAAACTGAATAACTTCAAAAGCATATGCCTTATAGTCCTTTATATCCCCCTCCCCCCTGGTAACAACACTACCACTCTAGAAGACATTCCTCTATGGGCTTCAACTAATATTAAGCTCGAGACGTACATATTAGGCGATGTGAACATCGACTGGAACAAAATCAATGGCACCAATCCATCTATATCTATTAATCTTTTACATTTCACTCAGCTAACTAATAGCATCACAAGACCCAATAAAAAGAACCCCCCAGGTTCCACTCTGGGCTATTTCTAGCCTCCCATCCAAATAAGATATTATACTCGGGTACCTTACCAGACACCATAAGTGACCACTACTCTGCCTTTATCCATCGAGCAACACACTGGAAGCCACACCCTCACCAATATATCCATACTTGCAACCTCACTAGTTGTAATCCTTCAAGTTTCTCGAACACCCTCAAACTAATAAACTGGGATAATCTAAAAACACTTTCCCTAGATAATGCTGAAGATTTTTTTCAATACTACCTTCTTAGATATCTTAAATTCCCATGCCCCACCTAGAACTAAACAAATGAAATCCAACCCTGCCCCCTGGCTATCTAAGGATACTAAAAATCATATGTAACAAAGAGGCAAGACTTGGAAACTGTATCACTAACACCAACTCCCTGAAATGCTTCTTAAATATAAGCAACTCCGTAACCTAACCAAAAAACATATAAGAGATAAAAAGTCTTACTATACTAAACTCCAGACCAATCACTCCAAAAACCCTAAACAGTTCTGGACCTCCATCAGCTCTCTACTAAATCCCGGTACAAAAAGAAACCCTTGTCCTGATAACAGTAAAACTGACACAGAATTAGCCACCCTATTCAACTCCTTCTTTACCAACTCCATAGCTGAACTCACCAAGACCTTCCCCAATCACAACTCCTCCTCTCTCCTCAAACCCACATCCCCCACATCCTCCCAATCCTAACTACCTCCCCCACATTTCACCTAAAGCCCATCTCCACATCCTACATAAAAAAAAAAAACTTCTCGCTAGACTTAAGCCATGCTCCCCAGCCCCAGACAATATCCCCTCTCTCTATGTAAAGCTCGCTGCTGATGGCATTGCCATCACCATCAGTATTCTCATCAATAGATCCATACAGGAGTCTTATGTTCCCAAACTGTGACGTGCTGCCTTTATCCTTCCCCTCCATAAAGGAGGTAAAAATAATATCTCTAACTTCCATCCAATAGCCTTTCTCTCCCCAATCTCAAACATACTTGAAAAATGCATCCACCTCCAGCTCATGCCTTACCTTACTGATAATCACCTCCTCACCCCTACACAACATGGTTTTCATCCTGGACATAGTACAATAACTGCTCTTATCTCTTTCTTAGACTTAGTAAATCACGCTCATGATTCTGGAGAAATTGTATCCACTATCCTTCTAGATCTTTACAAAGCTTTCGACACTGTTTCCCATACCCACCTTCTAATCATCTTTCTAATCTTAATCTGTCACAGAACACCCTATTATGGTTTACCAGCTACCTTTCTAATAGATCCCAAGCTGTGAAATGGCAAACTGGCACCCCAAACTTCCTACCCACCCCTACTGGAGTTCCCCAGGGATCTATACTCGGCCCAATGCTCTTCAATGTATTTATTAATGATTTTCATGCTACCATTCCTACTACTAAAATAGTGCAATACGCAGACGACTCAACATTAGTTTGCTCTGCTTCTAATCTCCCTGACCTCCTAGCAAAAACTCAATTGGCCTTTTCTACAACTGAAAACTGGATGCTTCAAAATCATCTCTCCCTAAATGCTAATAAATCAAAACTTCTTCTTTTCTCCCCCTCAAAAACCCTCCAGCTTGACAAACGATATTTCAGTATCTTTAGCCATACTAACTCCA